>NC_043008.1:9706876-9711876 GCF_006345805.1 Octopus sinensis
GTAAATTCTCTTCTACTCTAGGCATAAGTCCCGAAGTTTTGGGAAAGGGAGCCAGTCGATTAGATGTACTTAATTTATCGACCCCAAAAGGATGAAAGGCAAAGTCAACCTCGGTGGAATTTGAACTCAGAACGTAAAGACAAACGAAATACCTCTAAGCATTTCGCCCGGCCTGCTAACGTTTCTTATTCTTTTATTGTCTACAAGGAGCTAAAAATAGAGGGGACAAACGAAGGTAGTAAGTTGATTACATCGAAGTCAGTGCGTAACTGGTACTTAATTTATCGACCCCGAAAGGATGAAAAGGCAAAGTCGATCTCGGCGGAATTTGAACTCAGAACGTAACGGCAGACGAAATACGGCTACGCAATTCGTCTGGCTTGCTAACGATTCTGCCAGCTCGCCGCCTTAAAGTCAAGTGACTGCTTCTTATTATATCTACTCCATCTGGTGTACAAATAACACGATCTGGATTTATTTGATGTTATAACAAAGAGGAATAGAAGTCGATACTGTAATATAATTCAGCAGCGTTTTAGTGGTTTTGCTATTTCACTGCCTTTTCAACTTCGAAATATTTATTGCATTCTTTAGTTGGAAATGAGATGTCTCGACATCTCATTCCAAGCTCTCAGCAGTTATAATTAGATCGCTACAAGGGTTAGCTGTGAGACAATATATTTTAAATTGTTCGCCAGAAATAATTATTGTATTAGTTAAAGTATTACTGTGTAGTTACAATTATTCATAAATTCAATTAGAAATAGATTACCTGAGCCGTTGAGATTTCGCTATCTTGGCCATGGATATAGTGCCGTGTCAGCGATAGCCCAGCTCTCTCATTAAATCGACCAGCAATACGGTTTGTTGAGAGAGACGCAAGGCAGATTATAAATAATTATCCCACGACACTCAGATAATAAATTTTATGATGAAAGTTCTGTATCTAATAAATGATTAAAGCCTATCGATTCCTGAAAATCGAAGTCTGGGAATTGTGTTGGGCATTAGAGAACTAAGATAAATGCCTACCAGCAGGTTTGCTGGGAGCTAACTACTCACGCTACCATGCTCGTCACAAAGCGGATAATTAACAAAGAATTATGAGTGAGTCACTTCGGAAGTTATTTGCTGCTGGTTTTCATTATCCATTATTAAAGAATCACCGAAAGCAAACAAATATCAGAAGAAAATCAGATCGATATAAAACCAATATGTACTTCTGAAATCGTTTGAAATACACATTAAGAGTTCTAGGACTGTCAGTAAGATACATAAAGGTCATAAGTAAGACGGACATCGAAGGTATCGGATATAACTAATATAAGGCTTTAGGAACATTATTCAAATAAATATTTTAATTACAATTTGCTAGTCATTCATGTCTGCCATAAAACACAGGTAACACATGTTTGCTTGTGTTAAATTATTCTGCTGCAACTGAAATCACAAAAACTACCCTATTTAAGGAAGCTGTTGGTTTCATCAGAGATTTTAATGATGTCAATTCGACTCTCAGATATTCCTTGAAAATATTCTTACTTGTCAGTCGATTATTAATTTTAATGCTTACTTATTATAGGCCGTTCCTTTTATCTGTTATAAGCACTGTACTGATGCCAAAAGTCTGGGATATCGATTCCCTTTCGCAACATTATTGGTGATAATAACGAAGTCTTATAATTATCAACTAGTCACTTTCTTCAGTTAGATTTTGGCCTCTAAGAGAAAACAGTCATCGTCAGTAAAGCGGTTTCGATCCCCAACAGCAGCCATTTCCATGAGGTAACATTGAACAATACTTTTAGCATTTGAGGTAAACAGGGATGACGGACCTGGTCGATACAAGGATCTGCACTGGACACTTTATCATAGATCCAACATATATGACATTCAATAAATATTTAGGTTCTCTTGAAGCCAGTTTCGCTTTATGAACATTTAAAATTATGACTTTTCATATTTTATTTATCATATCGGTTTAAAATTTTGGCGCAAAGTCAGCAATTTTGGGGAGAGAAGTGGTAGGGGGGATAAATCGATTACAACAACCCAGTGCTCAATTGGTACTTATTTTATCGATCACGAAGGATGAAAGGCAAAGTCGACCTCGGCGAAATTTGAATTCAGAACGTAAAGACGGACGAAATGCTGCTCAGCATTTTGTCCGGCGCGGTAACAATTCTTTTCCACTATAGGCACAAGGCCTGCAATTTGAGGGAGGGGATAGTCGATTTCATCGACCCCAGTGCGTAACTGGTACTTTTTTCATTGACTCCGAAAGGATGAAAGGCAACTAAAGGCAGCTCGGTCCGGGAACCAAACTCCCTACTTTATGATTATGAGCCCGACGCTCTAACCACTGTGCCACGCACCATCACTAACGTAAATATTGGAAAGTACAAACAACAGAAGTAAAATGTTTCGAACTTTTCGACTTCATCGCATTCATATCACGGTCGAAATCTTCTCGTTTTAACTTACTTCCTTTCTAGAGATCAATCAGCTAACGATAGTAATACACAGGGAAAACAATCTAGTCATATTTTACCTATTTCTTTATTACCCACAAGGGGCTAAACACAGAGGAGACAAACAAGGACAGATAAACGGATGAAGTCGATTAGATCGACCCCCGTGCGTAACTGGTACTTATTTAATCTACCCCGAAAAGATGAAAGGCAAAGTCGACCTCGGCGGAATTTGAACTCAGAACGTAACGGCAGACGAAATACCTATTTCTTTACTACCCACAAGGGGCTAAACACAGAGAGGACAAACAAGAATATACACACTGATTAAGACGATTATATCGGCCCCAGTGCGTAACTGGTACTTATTCAATCGACTCCGAAAGGATGAAAGGCAAAGTCGACCTCGGCGGAATTTGAACTCAGAACGTAACGGCAGACGAAATACGGCCACGCATTTCGCCCGGCGTGCTAATGATTCTACCAGCCCACCTTTCCTTTTCTAGTCATATTCTATCAAAACAATCACCCACTCCTCACGCACACACACACACACACCAAACAAGTCATGTGACTTGCCAAATAGAAAAAAAAATATTTAGTTGAAGTCATTGACAAGTGACACCTTTACTGTATCTTTACATGCAAGAATCAAAAGATAGAAATCTCCAGCTTCATTACAAACCACGCAAAATTAAAAATTAAACTTGATAAAATATAATTTCTGACATGAAAAGTGTAGCAAGTATCGATACAAAATTTAAACATTACTTATTGATTCTATCTAATATCAGTTAATGAATATTCATAAATTTAATTTTCCTCTTCTTTTTTTCTTTATTAATCATCTTAACTTATTTAAATTCTATCTTTTAATTTCCCAATGTTTTCTTTTGGTTTTCTTGTTGTTTTGGTGTATATTTGTTTATAAATTTTGCTAATATATTAATGTATCTGTTTTGGGGGTTGTATGATTGCATACATACATATGTACACACACACACACACACACACACACACACAACGCACACATACACAAATAGGCGCACGTGCGCACACAGTACACATACACACACACATACATACATATATATACATACATAGATAACTACATATATGCATAATGTATACACACAAGTATATATATATATATATGTGGGTGTATATATGTATGTATATATATATATATATATATATGTGTGTGTGTGTGTGTGTGTGTGTGTGTGTGTGTGTGTGTGTGTGTGTGTGAAAGAGAGACAGAGAAATAGAGAGAGAGAGAGAAAGAGAGAGAAAGACAGAGAGAGAAAGACAGAGAGAAAGACAGGGAGAAAGACAAAGAGAAATACAGAGAGAGAGAGAGAGAGAGAGAGGAGGAGGAGGAGGAAATATACAGACTCGCACTTGATGAATTTGCAAGTGAAGAATGAAAAAGAACTTTTAGTTTCATACGCATTTTTTTTTCTTTTAAAGATGATTGATAAATAGCTTTCATCTTCAAATATAATTAATTGGTTATGATGATGAGGATGAGAGGGTGAGAAGGGGGAGGAGGAGGAGGAGGAGGAGGAGGAGGGAGGGGAGGGGAGGAGGAAGGGAGGAGGGGAGGAGGAGGAGGAGGTGTAGGAGGAGGGTCGCAGCAGCATCATCATCAGCAGCAAGAACATCATAATAACATAAAGCCGAGTTTTGAATATAAAAAAATATTTGTATAATTTGTGTTTACTGATAACCCTGAACTTAATCCAAGAGGAACGTCTGAGAGCCATTCGGATTCCATAAATTTACCAATTAACTGCGCCAGATAATAACAGCATCAGCTGAATGCTTTTGTTTTCACATACAACTGCACACAAACACAAACACATTATTTCTGTTAGCTTGGCATAATTGTTAGAATTGGTCCAGAACCGTTACATTTCTGAGTTCAAAGCCTGCTGAACTCTCTTCCGTACTTCGTTATTGTAGAGTCGATAAGCTAACGTACCAGTTAATTACTGGGATCCATGTAATCAACTAATTCGCTTCCCTAAAATTGCTGGCCAAAATTATTATTATTATTATATTATTATTATTATTATTATTATTATTATATTATTATTATTATTATTCAGTAGTTTTATTTTTATAGCGTGCTTTCACTTTACTACCGAGCGCAGCTCTGTGTGCCTTAGGTATGTGCTGTGGTTTGCTGTGATGCTCTTATGGTTACTGAATTGAAAGTGTTTTGCATAGGATGTGTGCAGTGCCTAGTAGTGCAATTTTCTGTATGTTATATATCTTCTTGTTATGTATTTGAATATTTTTTATCATACCTAATGTTTCTGTTTTTAGATTCCACATTCGAGTTAGCTCCATTTCCAGGTCTTTGTATTTTGAAAGTTTCTCCATTTAAAGAAACGTTGTTGTCTGCTGGTATTGATACATCAGTTAGAAAGCATTTTTTCTTCATGATCTCTGACAACTATATCTGGTCTATTAGCCTTAATTTCTCTGTCTGTCTGTATTAGCATATCCCAGAGTATGGCTGCT
>NC_043008.1:9716876-9739376 GCF_006345805.1 Octopus sinensis
AGCCTTCATATTTATCCTTTCTCTCGAGTCTTCCCTGTCACATCAACCGTCCCAGTCAATATAATCTCATTGGCTAAAAATGACTTTCCAACCTTTATTTTCTGATGGATTTTGAAAAAAAACCATGTGTTCAAAAAGATGTTGGACCTACTATCCTCCGGATCTTACCCGGCCACGGTTACATGCAGTTACACTGACCACTATTTTCAAATAACCCTTTCTAATATAGGCTCAAAGCTTGGAATTTGGGATGAGAGGTTACATCAATCCCAGTGATGAACTGGTACTTATTTTACCGATTTGGAAAGGATAAAAGGCAAAGATAAACTCGGTAGAATTTGAACTCAAAACGTAAAGACGGCGGAACGCCGCTAAGCATTTTGTCCGGCGTACCAACGATTCTGCTAGCACGCCGCCTTTATTATTTTCAAATGATAAAAAGGAAATCCGTAGCACATTCTCATCGTGTTCTGAATGAATGAAACTTATTCTCTATAAGTACAAGCTCCATTCTCTATTTCTCAAAACTTCAAAGGCGAAATATTTCCACCTGGGGTAAAAACTATTATTCACTGTACAAAATTGGTTTCAAATTTTGAAACAAGGCCAGCAATTTCGAAAGAGGGGCTAAGTCGACTGAATCAACTCCAGTGATCAACTGCTACTTATTTTATCGACCCTGAAATAATGAAGGGTAAAGTCGAATCTCGGTGGTATTTGAACTCAGAATGTGAAGTCGGTAGAAAAGCCGCTAGGCATTTTCGCGGCCTCCCAACGATTCTGCCATCTCGCTACCTTAATGACTGAGCAAAATTAAATCTTCTCCAAGCTTCCAAATCAAATTCCTACTTTGTAAATGTTTTGAGTTTTCACTTCCTTAGATGTAGCCTTATCAAATACATTATAAATAGCATTTTACGCGCGTGGCAACTGTATATCACAAAAAGATTAAACTTTGAAGGCTTCGGTAACCCAGAAAATTTTAAATTGGCTGCAACCTTCAAATCAATTGCTGCTAAGTATAGCCAGGAATTAACTGACATATCTCTGAATCTGAGATTCCATGTCTAGATGTCTCCTCATCAATTACTAGACTTCCGGTCTTCCTTGGATACATTAGTAGTTACGGACTTGATTTATAGCAATCAATAAGTAAATGTATATAAAACAAGCCATCAAATTACTAGAAATATTTTTGGCTTGTACGAAGTCACAATCTTATTTGCGTGAGATACAATTACTGTGAAGGTAAGGATTATATAGTCATAATTTCAAAACCTACCACTCGATCATCATCGTCAGATCGATCCCTACAAGGTAGCATGGGCCACCATGATAGCCTTTCGACAGTGAAAATAAAGTATAGGGTGGTCACTACTACTTCGCTTGAAGATTCCCCTTCGTCGGGGAGACATTCTAATGTAAAAGTAACACTTGATGATTCTGAACTCATTTTCAGAGTAGTGAATTGGAGCAAGGTGAAAAGATTCGCCTTCCTCAAGGATACAAGGTACCGTCTAGTCCTAGAATCGAACCCAGGACCTTACGAAAGTAAGCCCAATAATCTAATCACGAAAATATTTAGCTTGTACATTTATTATTTTTACCCTGTCAATCCAGAGATGCTTTACGTAGTCACACGATCTGTTAAAAATAGCAGGTAAATCTCTCTTAATTCAGGCCCCTGCCGTTTAAAAAAATGAATAACAAAGTTTCTAATGCTATCCTAGAAACACTACCGGTAGAAAAGACGTGACGGTCACAGCTGGATTACCTGAGATCATAGGATTGTTCAATAAAGTTGTCATGAGGCTATGCAGCGATAGCAACAGTAACATATTCTAGTGTCAATGTGACAGGCCTGTTTTAGGAGCCCTTACTTTGCCTCCTGCGGTGTGAGTTCAAATTCCGTTGAAGCCAATCAGCTTTGCTTTTCATCCTTTTTTTTGGTCGTTAAGTAAAGAACCAATTCAATAAACAAACACCGCAAAGTAATCTCTCCGACCCGGTAGCATTTTTGCCAATTCGTTGCGTCCACAGAAATGAAAATAGCCCAACGCTCAAACATTTCTCATTGAAGGATCCTTGACTGTGTTATATATTTCTTTGAAATAGATGGTCACACAAAAATGGCTGAACAGTGAAGAAGTTTATTTTTCGAAAATCATTTATAACGGAATAATAAACTCTAATAGTATACGTACATTCTCACCACCACACCACATGTATGTATAGGCACGCACACTCATATATTTTTCTATGTATATGTATATATATATATATATAAAGAGAGAGAGATTTAAAGAGATTTTTGTGTAAATATATGTGTGTACACATATAAATGTGTGTGTGTGTGTGTGTGTGTGTGTGTGTGTGTGTGAAATCCTAGCTGTAAATACTACACCAGAACATTTTTCGCATATTTTTCGTAAACCAGAAATAATAGAAATTAAAGAAAACATTCTAAATATTATTTACGCTGCTTGTTTGTAAAAATTGTTATTTTACTGTACTCTTACTTGAATTATATGTAATAAAATATTCAGTGTTCCAAAATAGTTTCTCAGCAGTTGTCAAATTAAATAACATACATTTTTAAATAATTTTCTCTTTTCCTGAATTTCAAATAATTAATTAGTATTAAGTGGTCACTAATTCATAACAAACACTGTGAAAAGCTTCTGAAACTTTTGTTATTTTATTATTTCAAATTGTAGTCTACATGAGTATAATGTTTCGTGTACTATATAGAAAGAATTTTATAGAAAGAATTTTCCTTTTCATAAAAGAGAGAGCGGGGAGGATAATTTGGTTTCTTCCACTTTTATTGTCTCTCAAACATTTGTACACTATATATTGGTCTCACATTGTCGCACAAGGCCAGCAATTTTCGAGAAGAAGGGCTAAGTCGATTGTGCAACTGGTACTTATTTTAACGACCTGGAAAAGATGAAATGCAAAGTTGATCTCGGTGGAATTCGAACTCTGAACGTAAAGACGGACGAAATGTTACAAAGCATTTTGCCCTGAATGCTAACGATTCTGCCAACCCTCGCCTTATTTATATATTATGTATGGACATTATTTACATTATTTATATTTGGCGTATATTTGTCCTCATCTTGTTTGTTGTTAACACAACGCTTCGGTTGATATACCCTCCAGCCTTCATCAGGTGTCTTGGGGAAATTTCGAACCTGGGTTCTCATTCCTGAGGTACTTTTTGATGTTGTTGTTGTTGTTGTTATTATTATTATTATTGTTATTATTATTATTATCATTATTATTTAGGTCCCTGCCTGGAATCGAACTCGGAATCTTAGGGTTAGTAGCCCGCGCTCTTAACCTCTACGCCATAGGCGAGTTCGATTCCAGGCAGTGACCTGAATAATAATTATAACAGCATCGAAAAATACCTTAGGAATGAGAACCCAGGTTCGAAATTTCCCCAAGGCACCTGATGAAGGCTGGAGAGTATATCAGCCGAAACGTTGTGTTAACAACAAACAGGATGAAGGCAAATGTAAATAATGTAAATAATGTACATAATTCCTCATCTCTTAAATATAAAATTATATTATATATAGTTTCAAATTTTCGTACAAGGCCAGATAGTTCAAGAGAGGGGATAAACTGAATGCATGAACCCAAGTGTTCAACTGGTATTTATTTTATTGACCCTGAAAGTATGAAAGGCATAGTCGACCTCGGTGGCATTAGAACTCAGAATTTAGAGACAGACGAAATGCCGCTAAGCGTTTCACCCGGTGTGTTCACGATCGTGCCAGCTCGCCGCCTTTTTTTGTATATTATATATTAACACTTTCATTGGTCTAAAGAAGTAAATATTTATTCGCAGCACAATCATAGATCAGCCACTGCCAAGCATGTGTGCGAGTAAGTGTGTGTGTGGTGTGTGTGCACGTGTGTAAATAAAATGATGATGAAAATGCACAACACAGTTGTAATAATTGTTAGCTTTGTTAAATATATTGAAAAGTTTCAAATTTTATAGGCATTTTAGATTTAATACCAACCGGTTTCCACTCTTTGAGCTATTTGAAGAAGATGAATATTTTGCTTTTTAAATATCTTAAAAAGTTGTCAGAGTTTGCAATGTTTTGAAATGAAAGTTTTCTTGATTTATTTGTTACTGCTCTGAGGTTGAATCGGAAAATTTATGAATTGCAAATACTTTAGAAGTATACGAATTAGTTCCTATATATGTCGTCATGCGTCAGTTTCAATGAATTTTTCGATTTTATTTTTCATTATTAATTTGTTATCTGTGTACTTCCAGTTCTTAGCAGTCTTCCAAACATCCACAATGTCTTATCACATAGATTAAGTTCTGAGAATTGCAAGTAAAATTCTCTTTTATTTTAAAGATTTTTAAAACTTGATCACTGAGTCCTCAGTAAAATTATAGTCATTTGGTATTTTGCATTTTCTAAAAGTAGAGTTGGAAAGTTCTTTATGTATTTTATTTCTAATTAGCATTTTTTATAATTTCCTGTTTTCTCTGTTATAATTGAAAACAGCACAGCCAGAGGACTGTGAAGTCTTGTATTAAAATAAATGGAGAACTGGACTTTTTTCCCTTAAAATAACGAAAAAAAGAAGAAAGAATATAATAAAATAAAAAAGACTACATATTCACTCGCCAATCACTCATAAAATTTGATATTGTTATAATATGTTCTTGTGGTTCCACAAGAAGTTACAATAGAGGGTTACTTCACATTTACAAACTCATGGCAGACCATCCACTTTTTATAAAACTCATCTTGCTTACTTTTGTTGTAAGATATATTTTTCCCAAATAAGATACAAGTCCTGAAGAAAGTATCTAAAATGTTTGAGGCTAAGGGTGGTGTTTTTGATACTTTGCTTTTATATATAAAAAAATTTTGCTCGTAATACCAGCAGGTCAAGGATACCATTAATATATGTATTCTTTCTTAACCCGAACACAATAAGCTGTGGATCAAAGTTTATGTTGCAAACATATAGGCATTTTTCATACAGCACATCTAGGAAGAATTGCCAAAAGGCCCGTTCGTGTTCACAATATCAAAACAGGTGTGATATTGTCTCTACTTCATGTTGAAAAATGTGCACAGGTTGCTTTTAGCTAATTTGATCTTAAATAGGGAAGAATTAGTTGTTGAAATATTATGTATAATTCTTAACTGAAATCACCGCAATTTAGTACCCGTTATCCGTTGTCGTCTTTACAGGTGGTATGAATATATTTTCCCATTCCAGTTCAGCAAGCACACACTCTTCCCATTTATGTTTGAACTTTAAACAAATATCAACTGTGCTTAAGACATAGTGATACCGTTTGGCTGCTTTCTGAACAGACACGAGCCTTCAGATAGCTGTATTATCATTTAATTGCTGAAAAGAAGTAGGTTTATTTATATTTAACCTTGCTTGGTAGCCTTTAATGGCCCTGATAAGACCACTATACAATAGAAAATTTGTACCTAGTTCAAACACATTCCGGAATTCTCCAAGAGTGCGATATGATCCATCTAAGTTGACAAAATCACGAACCTGACTAATACCTCTCTCAAGCCACGCAGAAAAAAGATTTGCTCTTTACCGACATTTAAGTGTTTATTATAGTAAATTGGTTCTGTTATGAATTCATCAAATGAATTAGGCTCTGTCTTATTTGTAAACCTATCAAAAGCAGAAATATAATTATGCCAAAAATCATTCTTGATATCCTTGGCGAGTTTACTCGGTAAAACGTTACCAAACACAGCTAAATTTTCCAGTTTTGAGGGGGAGGCATAGCACAAGGGTTTCCATCTGGATTCGTAATTAATATCTAACAACTTTCTCATCTAGGATAGCTTTAAAGAGATGACAAAAACAGAAGCTTCCACCATACCAAGTCCACTTTCTTTAACAGGATTACAAGCAACAACTCTTAATTTTATTGGGTTTTCCACTCCAGAGAAATTGAAATATTTTATTTAATCCCGGGAGAAATTTACCCGGCGGATTTGGGAGAGAAAGGAAGAGAGAGTTCAATTTTGAAAGGAACAGTGACTTCATAGCAGCAATTCTAACAGGTGGTGTAATTATTCTTTTTATCCATTTGTTGATTATTACTTGGTGGCTTGTAGTACTGCAATACTATTTTCTAGGTTCAATAGGACAGCTGCCACGAGCCTCACCACATCTACTTTTTTTTATTACCCACAAGGGGGCCAACAAAGAGGGGACAACACAATCTGATATGGGGTCAGATGAACGAATGATTACACAAAAAGGATGACATTAAAAATTTACACATAAATACGAAAATATAATGAAATCGGATTATGAAATCGAATGATAAGACAGACCGGAAGACATTACGGATGGAGTGGAGGGCGGGGTTTAATTCGGACCCCACGAGCCCCGCCTCGCCACTGATACCTGGGTTACAACCTATGTTGCATTCATGAGGTTCCATCCACACGCAACATCAATTTCTTGTAGGATCTTCCCAATTTTTATTTTTGATGTTCTTTTTCCCATGTAAGTAGGAAGGAGAACTAGTTCGTCGGTTTTTAGAGTCACTGTGGATAGTTCTTTGGCTTCGTCTTCTGAGTCAAATCGAACTTCCCCAGTGCCAAATTTCTTCCCTCTACCCACGAAGGAGGTTTTATCCCCAAATGGGCTGAAGACATTTTTCAATTACTTCTTTGGATATATGCTCAATTTTTTTGTCCTTTATCGAAGGAGTTTTGTTAATAATTGTTCTATGTGTGGTGTTTAACATAATTTCACTGTTACCGTCCGTCTCTCTCTATCAGGCATTTAAATTTTAAAAAATTTTCCATACTTAGGTTGATTTTTCGTGTTTAACTTTAGCGACCATCGCGAAGCCGCGACTGGCGCTTTTAGTGTTTATTAGACATTTGTTAATATCGTGGCTAGCGTTTGCAATATTAAAATTCGTAATACACGCGTATTTTTCCATAATTATTGTGTGTTCCACCTCCTCCTCTATCTCTCTATTTGAGGTAGAGGCGGGAAAGCCTCTTCGTAACATTTTGGTAAGGGGGCGTTCTTTTCTTTTGCTTTGGTCCCATATTAGCGCGGGCAATGTGTTCTTCGCGACAAGTCGGTCTGTCCCTCTGACTGGTGTATGGTAGGTCGTTAAGAGAGGGGTCAGTTTCAAAAAAACCCCAAAAAAACAAGAGTACACACAGGTTCATAAATATCGAGGGAAGTCTTAAAGTGACACCGGCGGTGTATCGCGAAAAAAAGGATATTTAACCCCTTTATGTATTTTTACCCTGCTTAGTATATTTTTAAATGTTTCAAGCTACCTCTTCTTTTTCATGACTTGTTTTTACAAAACTTCGTTCTTTTGTTGATTTCAAATGAAATAAGTGAGTTTTTTCAAAACAGCTCAAATATTTTGATATTTCTAGAGTTAAACATAGCAACAAACACAAAAAAAACATTTTTTCTCGGTTTTGCTTTTTTAACCTTTTTAGAACTCGAATGTTTATGGTTTGCCCTTTATATTTCATTTGTAATTAGATTAAGTGGAAATATTTATTGAATAAAATTGTTTTTCAAGTCGTTCGTCACGTTTTTCGGGATTCGATACTATTGTGAAACTATTTTTGCAAAGTTGAACGTATGTATATATTGTAAAATACAAGTTAGACCCCTCTCTCTCTCTCTCCTCCCTCTCCTTCCATCCCTTTTTCTCTCTACACACACACACTCACACACACACATATATATATATATATATATATATATATATTACGGAGATATACTTGTATAGCAAGTAAGTTGATCTGAGATCGTGTGCTGAAAGAAAAACAATTGCAGCGTGGAAGATATTTGTAAGCCATTTAAGCACACGCAAAAACCGTAAGTTTCACTTCAACATTTAAATTTAATTTGTGTCAAAATATTTTCGTCGCTTTGAAACCGCGACCTGTTCATTCAGAAAACTTCATGCTGCACGAAGTTTTATCAGTGAACAAGTCGCGGTTACAAAGCAACGAAAATATATTGACACAAATTAAATTTAAATGGTGAAGTGAAACTAACGTTTTTTGTGTGTTCTTAAATGGCTTACAAATATCTTCCACGCTTCAATTGTACGTATGTATGTATGTATGTATATATATATATATATATATATATATATATATATATATATATATATATATATATATATATATATATATATATAATGCAATAAAAATGGTAAATAATTTTCCTGTGGTTTTTCATGTAACCAACAATTATTTACCGGTAAATTTCGGTATGTAAATACGACAAATTAATTGTCAGGACCTTTGTAAGGTTCAGTATATAGTAAAGAAAATAAGTTGGCTAGCAGCAAGCTGTTTTGCCTCATACCGAAGGAATTAGAAATGGCAGTCAAAGACCGTTTTTTCCATTTCTATAAGTGGAGATTCCAAAAACGAAGGCCCTTGCGGCTCACATACACAAAATCGGAGTGGCAAATATACGAAGGTAGTCACTTACCGTTAATAGCGAACACCGTGTTTCTGGATCACAAACATATAAAAAAGGGAGTTTGAATTCCGTCATCAGCGCTATATTCGATAGCTTTATCAAATGCCACCAGCCCTCACTTCTGACCCAGCGACATCAGATAGTGGGGGGAAGTGCGCAGATGTTAAAACCAAGTAACGACTGGGAACGTAAATTTTCCCTCAAAAATTCTGCCACGCGCGCCTTCTGGGTAATCGTAATGGAATGAGGAATCCACATGGTAATGCAATAAAAATGGTAAATAATTTTCCTGTGGTTTTTCATGTAACCAACAATTATTTACCGGTAAATTTCGGTATGTAAATACGACAAATTAATTGTCAGGACATAGAAATGGAAAAAACGGTCTTTGACTGCCATTTCTAATTCCTTCGGTATGAGGCAAAACAGCTTGCTGCTAGCCAACTTATTTTCTTTACTATATACTGAACCGTACAAAGGTCCTGACTTAATTTATCGACCCCGAAAGGATGAAAAGCAAAGTCGACCTCGACGGAATTTGAACTCAGAACGTAACGGCAGACGAAATACGGCTACGCATTTCGCCCAGCATGCTAACGTTTCTGCCAGCTCACCGCCATCAGAAGTGCATATATATTGGAGATATCTCAATAGTTGTGATTTTGTATTATTTTTAAACAATAATTTTATATGTGACACATAAACATATCATTATCCAAATTGTTAGTTTTATCACCATGGTAAGACAATACGAAGTGTAATTATAAAGCCGGTGGTTGTAGGTACTTGTATTTACTGACTTGAGATATCTGGTAGTGATTAAGATAATGTTACATAGAATATTTCACATCGGTCAAATTAGCGAGCCAAGAGCTGCCGCTCCAATTGTTCGAGCGTCGAGGGAGGCAGGGATGAAATCCGTCGTTCCGTGTAGTTCCATAGTAGTAACTTTCCTTAGTCAATCTGTTTATTTCAGGACAATTGTGCTTATACAGAAGTTGTAGAACAAGTCATTAATTTAACTGACAGATTCTATTGATTGAGTTTAATTGGAACAGGAATACCTCACTTCAGGTTGTTATTTATATTGCTTTCCCTCTAAGAGGTGTAGCAGATATGTAACGTTGCAGTTTCATCTCGGGTTTCACGTATTAACTATCCAGATAGGTAGATTTCAATTTAGTGCTTATTAATTAAACACACATTCTCGCATTCAATGCAAGGACAATTAGTCACTTAGAATTAATAGCTTTTTCCAAGAACCAAATATAAATACCTATTTCTTTACTAGCCACAAGGGGCTAAACACAGAGAGGACAAACAAGGACAGACAAACGGATTAAGTCGATTACATCGACCCCAGTGCATAACTGGTACTTTAATTTATCGACCCCCGAAAGGATGAAAGCAAAGTCGACCTCGGCGGAATTTGAACTCAGAACGTAATGGCAGACGAAATATGGCTACGCATTTCGCTCGGCGTGCTAATGTTTCTGCCAGCTCGCCGCCTTTCAAATATAAATACCGCTGTTGTTTTAAGTGTTGTTGTTATTGTAATAATAATAATAATAACAATAATAATAATAATAATAATAATAATAATAATAATAATAATAATAATAATGGCGGCGGCGGCTTATCTCAGGTTAACTTTATCGGAAAGATATTTTTCTTATCAACCTTACAACGGGAAAAACTAGTGAAATGCTTAGTGGGACCCGCAATAAGAACGTTCCCTTCTTGGCCCATTCAAAGTAGCCGAATCAGAAAGAGCATAGGAAACTATCTCAGTACTTAAGTAGTCTGCGGTTATCGACACCGAGGGACGGGGTGAAAAAACTAAGTCGACGGAATGAGATTTGAACTCGAGTCACAAAAGCAAAACCCGCGAACCTATTTGCGGCCGACAACGACGACAACGAGCAGATTTATGATTCATGATCGACTTAGTTACAATATAAGACTGTGTAAGCCTGTATAACACACATAGATCTATATCTGCACCACGTCTTCAGTTGGGGGAGGATCAAGCTGTGTATTCCAAAGTGCAGAAGTAAATCTTATATTGTACAGTATATTAGTGTTAATATGTAGTAGCTTAAAGGTGAAATGGAATTGTTAGTGGCAGGATAATGTATCGTTGCCTCTTCAGACAGCAATCAACCATTTTAACGATTGCAAAGGTCAACGTTTTAATCATGTTGCTGAATATTTATTAGAATTGTATAAACAACGAGTTTACAACTGTTAACCGTTGAAGTTCAGATAAGTAAATATATCATCGCAGTTAGAAGAAGAACGAGATGTTTCTAGGCTGATCCTTCATTTCACTAAATAAATAAATAGATAAATAAATAAATAGGTAAACAAATTTAAAGAATTCAACAGTTGGACATTTCTCGGATCGTTTTCGGTTTGAACGGCAGTTTTTAACATAATTTCTAGGTAACTAAAAAATGTTATACTTCGTATACTGGTAGAATGTGTTTATAAAACATCTTTTTCTCTTGGCTTTATTGAGAAAATACTATAGTTTGTAAGATATTTGGTCTTTAATTTCTTGCATTTCGGCAATTTCAACCAATCAATGACATCCATTGAGGTAAACAACATTATGTTCCGTATGAATATGTCCCTCGTTTAAGAAACTGATTGGGTTTGTTTACATTTGTGAAGAAAAAAAGATACCCTTCCCCTCACCCCTAACCCTAAAACAGATTGAAATGCAATAGATCGATAATTATGGGTGACAATTTCATATGACACCGCGAGAAAAAAACTGCCGTTCAAACCGAAAAGATCCCATTTCTCTTCTCTCAAACAAAGGTCATCAGCGAAGGCTGAAAAATCAGATTGATTTTCATTATATAATTTTTGTAGACTCAGGTACCGACATCAGTTTATCGAGATTCTGTCTTCATAAGTCTTACCCACTAATATCCAATAATAAAGACATACACAGGGCTGTTAAGTTACATAATAGAATGCTTACTCATCAACTATGTTGAATAGCTTGATAATCTTGTCCGAGTATATTTAGTCCAGAGTTGATTACAGATAAAGTAGAAGCAGATGTTTTATTTTTACTAAAACCAGTAAGTAAATTGCACAATTATTTATAGCCTATCAATAATAAACTCTTCTTCTCCTTAGTTAAGTATCTCTTCACACGTCTGTTAAACACAGAATAAGACGTTTTAGACTTTCAGGTCTACCTTTGCTCGTCCTTGTTTTGAATTCATTCTTCTTGGTTTATATTTGTTTTCTTTATCAATTAATTTATTTCTGAACTCATCTCAGATTGGCTCCAGATTTTCTTGAAGCATTAAAGAATTAAAGAAACAATTGTAATTTGAAATCGAAGTGCTTGTTGTTCTCGGCAATATACCCGTGTTGGTAAATATAGCTAATGTTGACGTACGTCAGTTGGTGTGAATATATATAAATAACTACAAGTGCGTGCGTGCACACACAGACATATATTTGTGTGTGCGAACTTGAGTGTTTATATATGTATGTGTGCGTCCGTGTCTGTGTCTGTGTGTGCGCGCGCGTCATTGTGTATGTGTTTGTGTACTAATATTTAAATTTATTTTTATTTCTAGAGAAAGGCTCAGATTCTCACCTAGATCCAAGCCTCCTTAATTGACTTTTTTATGTGATACCTGTGACATTCTTATCATGTGACTTTTTCTTTTAGACTCGGAGTCTTTTCCATTGTTGTCATAGATCTTGAAATTTTAAAATTAAGTGAAAACGTTCAAATTTGGTATAGTGATGTAATTTTTCACGCTGTCCCAGAAAAATTGTAGAAAAGTGTTAATGATTTTTAAGTCTAATAATTTTTATCCAATCAGAAAGCATGATTTGGAAGCTAGCATTTTCTGCGTGGTTGCTGTCTATCAGAAAACGAGAGTAAGAAGTTTTGAAGTTCCAATAAGTTTTAATGGATAAAACCATGTAAAACAATCGAACAGAAATGTAAATAATTTAAAAACGAAAAAATTCTCAACGAACTCTTTTGCGAAAAGTTACAAAAAATTGTAAATTTGGCTTTAAGACTAGGGGTAAATTTACAGTTTAGGGTTAAGGTTACGGTTTATGGCTAGGCTTAATGATAGGGTTTAGCGTTAGACTTAAGGTTAAGCTTTAGGGTTATAGTCAGGGTTTACGGTTAGGGTTAGGGTTAAGGTGAAGGTTTGGGTTAGATTAGGATTTAGGATTAGGTTTAGAGTTTAAGCTTATGGTTAGGGTTGACTCGTCATCAAAGAAATTACAAACGCTAAAATGATATACTCGTGGTGGTGGGTCTCTTTACACAATTTTATTTTAGGGATAGCACCATTCTCTTGAAAGTAAGAAACCACATCCTACTCTATCATACTCTAAAGGTTAAGCGTGTTGGCTGTGGTCATACATGTATTTAGGTTGAAATAGTCCATGAAAATGCATAGTTCAAAATTATGGAAATGAGGGAGTGACATGACAGCAACCGGAAATATCCGTTTCTCAAAAGGAAAGCAGGGGTGAAAATGAGAAAAATGAAGTACAAAGGCCAAGAAAATAAGTACACGCCAGAGAAAATACACAGCAAGAAAATATACGTGGTGATGGTCTAAGTAGACTACAACTTTGCTTGTTACTATGGAAACAAGTATCAACATGTCTGTGGCTTTCGATTGGCTAAAATTATCCAAATTTTTCAAGTTAAAAAGACTTAACTTTTCATTTATTGATTTATGATAAAAGTGAATTTCATTTTCATAATTATCATAAAAATGTAAACCAGTACACCAAATTTAAAGCATTTGGAACAAAACACAAAAAAATAGAAAGTTGTGACAGCAACAGAAAAGATTCTGGACTTGTTTAGTGATCATGCAACCAGTGTACTTTGTTGGGGAGAGTACAGAACAGAAGGTATATTTCGTAAAATCTATTGTTTCCTGAATTCTAAGGATTGGTTTCATTGGCGCGTGTGCAACGGTAATTAATTTAGGTCGCTCTTGATGAATTCGCTATTATCGTTTCGTGTATTCTTAATTCTAACAATGTACTGTGTGATTCATAGTAATTAGTAATAAATTGCACTTAACACTTTTATAAATCATGTTTTATAATGAAGTCTTCTGATCGAGATTGGCATTTTTGTTTTACTTTCCTATTACATGTAAAGTCATGTTGTCTATTTGTTGTTGTTGTTATTTTTTCTGTTGTTTTTTTTTATCCTTTGAGGCTCTCTAACGATTGCTAGAACAATTCTAGTTCGACTTTCTCCTAGTTTTCGATCTTTTCTTCTTTAAGTGAAAATTTGTTTCCTAGATAGAAAAATTAATTTGATCTGCTCTGAATCTACAGTACGAGAAATCAAAGAACGACCTTCTTATATTACTGCCATTATCTTACTGCCTAGACCCTATTGTTTCTCATTCAGTGGCTGAATTGACCGCAATACATGACTGATATCTATTTAATAAGTATATTCGTAAATTTGATAACACCCTTCCCAATAATTTGTGGTCTTGTCCTTATACTAGAAAGCGACTATATGTTTGAGAAAGTTTGTGTCCATCTTTTCATCTTTTAAAGCTTGAAGCATCTTTCCATCTTCCTCATCATCTTCTTTTCCCATCTTTTTCTTTCGTTTATCACTAACGACTTCCCTATTTCCACAGCCTTGAAGTATTATCTTTTAATTTTCTGTGTCTTTCCGTTATTATTGTAAACTTTGCCGCTTCTGCCGCAGTGACCTTCCCCATTAATTCTTCATTTATTGCTCTGGAATAATTTTTACTTCGTTTAATTCTCTCTGATACGCTTATCATGATGGTTCTACAGAAAGCAATGCAAGGTGGGTATAATTTTTATTAACTTACATAAATCATTGAAATTGCGCATGTTAATAGAGCGCCTCTTCCACTATACAAAAGTTCTATCCATCTCAATCTCTACCAGAAGCGATGCATTTGTGCCATTGTTGAAATCAACTCTTGAATCCGCTTTGGAAAATTCAACGGTGTACTACTGCGATTGTTTGTTTACAGTCCATTCCATGGATTAATCCTTTGATTCCCGATCGTAAAAATACAGTCACGTTTATTCCATGTGACTAAATAAAAAAACAGCGTGTTTTCATTGGATTAAAAAACTTCCAGTAGGTCAGAGCAGACTTCCACCCTTCTCGCATTTAGATTAGACAGCAATGGCCGAGGTACACACTTTTCGATATCCAAAGTCTCCCATCAATTTCTGTAATGCATTGTAACCACATTCCATTTATGCTGTAAGCTCAAAAATTGTGAGTCGCCTGAAATTAATTCGTTCACGTTTTGGAGATTACGCGTCAATGGTCACAGTTGATGGTATCTCACTCTGTGGTTTGTCTTCCATATTAGTTTTCCTTCCTTTAAACTTTTTCATCCATCTGTTCACTTTTGTTCTTGTAAATAATGTTATCTCTTTTACTTGTTTCAGTCACTTGACTGTGGTCATGCTGGAGCACTGCCTTTAGTTGAGCAAATCGAGTGCTGTGAACATGAGTTTATTAGTCTGTGAGTGACCCTCATATCCAAAGCATTCGTTTATAAACGATGTCGAATACTAACAAGGACAAAAGAAGAGACAAGAAGAATCTCATCCCTTGCGCACACACGCATGAACAAGCAAAGAACATGGGCTACAGTCAGCTTTTGCAGAGAGATAAGCAAAGTCTTTTACCCGCTTCTTCCCACCTGCATTGATTAATGAAATATGCAGTTAATTATGAAGATATTTTTCGATCCTTCTTTAAAACATAAACTTATTCCTTTATTACGACTCTTTCTTTAAGTTTAATCCTTTCCATCACTACTCTCACTCAAAGTAAACACTCAACACTCACATATGCAAATCATATCTTTCTTTCTTTCCTTTGCTTTTGTAGTTCTGTTTAAAAATCACATTTCTTCAATTTCTCTCACTTAAATTTTTCTAATAGCGTGTCAAGCACCAATAATACGGAACATATACCCCATATTTACAATGCCTTCTGTTACCAATTGCGAGAATGCTATGAAGGCAGGAATAGCAGCTAATGTCAGGAATGAAGCTTGAAGAATGACTGAGACTGATAGATTGAAAAGAGTCAACTGGAGTTGATTGATGAACGACGGATTCACATTTAACCGGAAAGTGTCAGTCAAGTTACACGGGGTTATCATGGCAAACAACTACAGCTGCAGAGCAGACGGAAGTCTCAAACAGCAAGACGAGTTTTGACTAGACCTCAGCCATACACACACTAGTAGTAGACATGATGTAATTACTAACGATGTAGCCAGAGGAGAGGTTAGTCAGCTTTGCATTCGTCCAACAAGTTTTACTAATAGTCCTCGACATCTGTACAAACAAACGGAGGATGCGATGGCATATGTTCACTGCTTTATACAGCGGCACCTTATCATTACTTTCATCTGCAATTTCAGATGGAAAGAAATTCAAGAAGAGATCATGCCAAGTTAAAAATATGCCCACAGTCATGAGCTGCTTAAAACTGAAGTATATAGTAATATTTGGATCAATCAGATAAATATCGTAGAATGGGGGAAAGAGACCTGTCAAATGCATACACGCCATTGATTATTAAAGATACTCCATCACTGAACAGTTTGTTTTCTATTAGGAAAATGGTTAGCGAATGTGCATCGCTGCACCAGCTGCTATAAGTATAACAAGCGTGACATCAAAGACAAAACAATCATAGCATTTTTCAAGCTGTTCCAGTATGGTTTCTTCGAAAGACATTGATGTGCCATCAGGTCCCTTCATCCTATAAATGAAACAAGAAGGACAAAAACGAAGAAAGCAAAATATCTGATATAAGGTTTGGCAGAATCGTTGAAAGACTCCAACTGACTTGAATCGTTACTGTTATTGATTCTCTATAAAATACGAATTTCCAAATTCATTTAAAGATCTTCAGTAGTGAAGTTTGCATCACCAACAGAGAGAAATGCTTTGAACTTGCATCTTTATAATATTGTGTCTCGCGGGATGTAACAGTGTTAGAAACTATGGATCTTTTCAGTTTGAACGGCAGTTTTTAACATAATTTCTAGGTAACTAAAAAATTTTAAACTTCGTATACTGGTAGAATGTGTTTATAAAACATCTTTTTCTCTTGGTTTTATTGAGAAAATTCTATAGTTTGTAAGATATTTGTTGTTTTTTCTTCAATTTCTGCAATTTCAACCAATCACTGACGTCCATTCAGGTAAAAAACATTATGTGCCATATGAATATGTCCCTCGTTTAAGAAACAGATTGGGTTTATTTACATTTCTGAAGAAAAAAAGATACCCTTCCTTCCACCCCTAACCCTAACCCTAAAATAGATTGAAATGCAATAGATCGATACTAGGGTCATAATTATGGGTGACAATTTCATATGATACCGCTAGAAAAAACTGCCGTTCAAAGCGAAAAGATTCGAAACTATCGTATCTTTCGAATTCTCAGTGAAAAAATATTGGAATTGAATTTTTCGGTGTGATTTGAACTCGGAATGTGCACATCACAAAAAAAAAACTGTAAGGTGTATTACCGATTCTAAAAAAGTTATTTCTTGTGTTACAATGGAATGCATTTTTAAAACTTGGAATAAGATTTGTAATTAGGCTTACGCATGTGAGTGAATTAATGTAGTTTTACCTCTGTGGGAAGTTGGCACAAGTAACAGGTGGATACAATCCTTCACAAATAGTCTTTCGTCTTTCGGAAACGGGATATGTTAATTGAAAAAAATATATATAGAAACCAAAGGAAAATTAATGACAAAACGAATCTTTCGCGAACAGACACACAGAAGAAAACAAGATGCGAAAAAAAAAACAGTTACTGAGAATTAAATAGAGATTTATTCAAATATCACGAAAGAAAAGAACTAATTTATTTATAATTGTGTATGTATGTATGTATGTGTGTGCGTGTGCGTGCGCGTGTGTGTTGATTTTATAGAATGACTCGATTCAATCTAAAACTTTTTTTCCGAAAAGAACGATTACAGATTAGTTTCTATTCTCATTAGGCACTTTTACTGCCTCTTTTAAGAGTAGAATTGGTAGAGCTTCAAGCACAATACTGTGTGTTTCATCTCCTTACGTTCTGTGTTCAACTCCCAATAAGCTCAACTTTCCTTTTCATTCTTCTGGCATCGACAAAATAAAGTTCCAGTCGATGCTATTGACTAACCTTCTTTCTCCAAATTTAAAGCTTTTTTTTTTATCTACATTAGAAACTTTCATTACTGATAGCAGAAATACTTCCCTCCGGGCGGTTTTCTACTGGGGTATCTCCTGCTTACTTGTAGGAAAGTGCAATAATGTGCATTTCTGCGTACATATAAACATACATACATACATAAATTGATAGATAGATAGATAGATAGATAGATAGATAGATAGATAGATAGATAGATAGATAGATAGATAGATAGGTAGATAGATAGATAGATAGATAGGTAGGTAGGTAGATAGATAGATAGATAGATAGATAGATAGATAGATAGATAGAAAGATAGATAGATAGATAGATAGATAGATAGATAGATAGATAGATAGATAGATAGATAGATAGATAGATAGATAGATAGATAGATAGATATAGAAAAACAAAAGACGAAGAACGTTGTACGAACAACAAACAAGTATATTAGTTTGATGCTCAGGAAAAAATGAAAAGTCTTTTATGTTTCGAGCCTACGCTCTTCAACAGAAAGGAATTAGAGAAAATAAACAGAGAGAGAATGAAAAAATTTGTTGTGTTCAGCGGTCCGACATCGCGAATTTTAGATCGCTAGCCACTACACATTCTTTATTTTCTCTCCTTGTTTCTTTCTGTGTTCATTTCTGTGGAAGAGCGTAGGCTCGAAACGTTAAAGACATTTTCACTTCCCGAACATTATACTAATACATCAGTTTGTTGTCTACACCTCCAGTCTTCGTCTTTTGTTTTCTTTTTTGTGAATTCTCCCTATATATATATTATTTACATTTTTTACATTATTTACATTTGACGGATATTTGTCCTCATCTTGTTTTTTTACTAACACAACGTTTCGGCTGATATACCCTCCAGCCTTCATCAGATATCTTGGGGGAAATTTCGAAACTGGGTTCTCATTCCTAAGGTATTTTTCGATATTTTTCTTTCTATAAATACAGTAGGCCTTTTTATAAATGCACTAGGCCATGTGCCTACACTGTTATGCATGAAGATTTCGGTAATTTTCAAACCAAACACTATTAGCTTTTGTTTGAATTCACTGGAGTTCAGTTCCCTTTCCTCTGTTATTTCAGTATGATGCCAAACCGCAAATTATTACCCATGGCAACAGTACAACAAGTGCACAATTCAGTCTCTCAGCTGACAGCTATTTCGCAATGCACACATACCCGCAACGTTTTTTTTTTTCTTTTTCCATTCAATGACATTAAATGTCTCCGTTCGTTATTTCTTTGGCCTTTTAGCGAGCTCCCGCGGCGAGAAACTCAGTAAAATGAATCACCATATGACAATAATCTTTGTCACAGGTATTGAGTTCTTGTCAATTTTTGTAATCCCAAACACAGTTACAAACGCACACACACACGCGCGCGCATACCCATATATGATAAACATATATTAAAGGCGACGAGCTGGTAGAAATATTAGCACGCCGGGCGAAATGCGTAGCCGTATTTCGTCTGCCGTTACGTTCTGAGTTCATATTCCGCCGATATCGACTTTGCCTTTCATCCTTTCGGGGTCGATAAATTAAGTACCAGTTGTGCACTGGGGTCGAAGTAATCGACTTAATCCGTGTGTCTGTCCTTGTTTGTCCTCTCTATGTTTAGCCCCTTGTGGGTAGTAAAGAAATAGGTATTTCGTCTGCCGTTACGTTCTGAGTTCAAATTCCACCGAGGTCGACTTTGCATTTTATCCTTTCGGGGTCAATTAAGTAAGTACCAGTTACGCACTGGGGTCGATTTAATCGACTTAATCCGTTTGTCTGTCCTTGTTTGTCCCCTCTGTGTTTAGCCCCTTGTGGGTAGTAAAGAAATAGGTATTTCGTCTGCCGTTACGTTCTGAGTTCAAGTTCCGCCGAGGTCGACTTTGCTTTTCATCCTTTCGGGGTCAATAAATTAAATACCAGTTATGCACTGGGGTCGATGTAATCAACTTAATCCGTTTGTTTGTCCTTGTTTGTTCTCTCTGTGTTTAGCCCCTTGTGGGTAGTAAAGAAATAGGTATTTCGTCTGCCGTTACGTTGTGAGTTCAAATTCCGCCGAGGTCGACTTTGCCTTTTATCCTTTCGGGGTCAATTAAATAAGTACCAGTTACGCACTGGGGTCGAGGTAATCGACTTAATCCGTGTGTCTGTCTTTGATTGCCCCCTCTGTGTTTAGCCCCTTGTGGGTAGTAAAGAAATAGGATACACATATATGATAAACATCTACGCAATCCTTACATACACACACATGAAGCATGTATATATACAGACAGACTGACAGACTGACATACAGACATGTAACGTATGTGTGTGAAGCAAAGATAGAAAGATTCGTACAAATAATCTTATATATATTATCCTCTTCTCGCATGCACAGCCAACAACTTCAAAACAGTTTCCAGCGATTTGATAAATTGTCAATGAGAAATAACACGGAATATCGCTATTTTTCTAAAAACTCTGCCAATTCTTTTATATTTTGCTGTGTTTTCCGCCTGTCTTTATTAACAACAACGATACTAACTATCTGGCAATATTCCGATCTCTTCATAATGTCACAATAAATCACCGGGAACATATTTAAGAGAGAAACAAGTAGGTTATATGGACAAGATTAGTATTATTAATATGATTAGTATGATGATGGCTGCGAGTTAGTCGAAAAGTTTGCACGCCAGGAAAAACTCTTAACGGCATTTCGTCTGTCTTTATTTTTCTGTGCTCAAATACTGCTGAGGTTGACTTTTCATCCTCTCGGGCTCGATAAAATAGGTACCAGTTGACCACAGGGGTCAACGTAGTCGATTTACCCTACCCCCGAATTACTGGCCCAATACCAAAATTTGTTGCCAATATTCTTTTCTACTATAGTCACAAGGCCCGAAATTTTGGGGGAGGAAGCCAGTCGATTAGATCGACCTCAGTGTGTAACTGGTACTTAACTTATCAACCCCTAAAGGATGAAAGGTAAAGTCGACCTCGGCGGAATTTGAACTCAGAACGTAGCGGCAGACGAAATACCTATATCTTTACTACCCACAAGGGGCTAAACACAAAGAGGACAAACAAGGACAGACAAACGGATTAAGTCGATTAGATCGACCCCAGTGCGTAACTGGTACTTATCTAATCGACCCCGAAAGGATGAAAGACAAAGTCGACCTCGGCGGAATTTGAACTCAGAACGTGGCGGCAGACGAAATACCGCTAAGCATTTTGCCCAGCGTGCAAACGATTCTGCCAGCTGTAGCCAATATTAACTGGACTAAGATGACGAGCTGCAAAATCATCAGTTCGCCGGACAAAATGCTTAGTGGTATTTCTTCCGACTTTACATTGCGGATTGAAATGCCGCTGGGCTCGACTTCCCTTTTAATCCTTTCGGGTGTCAATAAAATAAGTACCAGCTGAGCACTTGTGGTCAATGTAATCAACATACGTTACCCAACGAAATTGCTGGCCTTGCACCAAAAATGTGTGTGTGTGTGTGTGCATGTGTGTGTGAGTGTGTGTGTGTGCGTGAGCTACAAGACACAGAACTTGATTTCATACAAAAACAAGCCATGTTAATTGACATAATGTGCCTTAATATTTATTCTTTCCTTAATATCAGAAAAGAAAGTCTTTGTTGGAATTTCATTTCCAAAGTGTTGTTTATATGTTCAGTATAGTTTAAAATAATATTTTCTATATGATCAGCCCTTCCCAGAAGTCTCATATATATATATATATAATATATATATATATATATATATTATATATATATATATACATACACACATGCATACATACATGCATATATTAATATATGTATGAGTGTATACTTATAAATCCATGCATGTATGGTTATATGAGATATGTAACACACTGCCGCCTGAATACCAATCTTGAGAAATTAGGCTTATCAAAACCAGAAAGGAGAAAACTAAGCCGAAGACTACAGATCCAATCCATCACTGGAACTGTAAAAATCTGTAAAACTTTCGCGAAGTTTATTATTTAAATATATATGAGCATGTCCAGATATGCAACTATATGCATGAAAATACATACATAAAACATACAAATCTGCACATACATACATACATACATACGTATATACATACATAAATACATAGCCTGTTGTTGATGTTGAAATTCCAATGAAGGAACCTTGGATCTAGGTTAGAAACCGGTCCTCTCTTTATTGGCAAGAAATCTTCAAATAAACTGAATAATGACATACATATTCTTTTATTCTTTTATTCTTTTATTCTTTTACTTGCTTCAGTCATTTGACTGCGACCATGCCTTTAGTCGAACAAATCGACCCCAGGACTAATTCTTTGTAAGCCTAGTTTTTATTATATCGGTCTCTTTTGCCGAACCATGGCAGGATTACTCATTTTTACTTACTAAATGGTCTGGAGCAACGGGAAATTAAGTATTTTGCTGAAGAACACAACACATCGCCCTGTCCAGGAATCGAAACCACAATCTTACGATCATACGCCACTCGCCTCCACACACATACACACACACGTATATATATATATATATATCATGAGAATGAGAATGGAGTGAGATGGCCATTTCGTTTTATTGCATAATTCTATAATTATTCCATCGATATTTTACCATAAGATTATTACTGCATTATTATTAAATATTATGTCAGTATTATTTTACCAATACAGGAAAATATCGATACGTCAGGTTCATGTATAAATCGATTGAAGATGCTCTTATCATTTCATTAG
>NC_043008.1:9744376-9746876 GCF_006345805.1 Octopus sinensis
TGCAATTATGACTCATCTGATAGCGTCGCCATGCTTGACAAACATATTGACGGTGAAAAATGTTCACACAATTCTAAACAGATTCACAGACAAGTAACTGATTTTTATGTCCATCTTCCTCTGCATTTTCTCAAGTGGTTTCCTCTAAACTAAAAATGTGTGATCTCAATCTCACATTTCAATATTCGATCAATCTCATGATGGCTGACTTATGCAGGGCCTTATTTTCAATTTACGCAGATAATTAAATGTTCAACAAAAGGAACAGCTATTTTTGGTAACGTTATTGATGAGGAATTTTTGGAAATCTCAGAACGCAACAATATTACACTCAATAAAAGTACAGATGTACCTACAAAGGCAAGAAATTGCTATAATATTTATTATACATTAACAAGAAGACAGGTGACAAAGACTTCGACGTTTCGGTCTTTTGTCCTTCGTAGGACTTGTTATACCTACATTTTCTAGATATGTAGAATTCCAGGAATTTTTCCACCCAGATTATATATTTCTTTACTACCCACAAGGGGCTAAACACAGAGGGGACAAACAAGGACAGACAAACGGATTAAGTCGATTGCATCGACCCCAGTGCGTAACTGGTGCTTAATTTATCGACCCCGAAAGGATGAAAGGCAAAGTCGTATAAATAGATTTTACATTATACTCCGTTATAAATACAGTTTACTCTATACGCCATGGTTATCATCGATAAATTGATAAAATGTCCACTCAAATTAATAAATGGCCAACACTTGCCTTATTTTTTTACATCAGTGATATTAGAAATGCCTCTGTTTCTTTTCAGCTCTTGCAATACGAAGAGTATTATATTGGGTTGAGGAATAATTCATGAACTTTTTTTTTCAAATTTATTTTAAACAAAGAACCTACAACAAATTAATCAATAATATTCTCTCCGTTGTTGTTTACGACTTCCTCCCATCGTTCAATAAGTCTTTCGATGCCTCGGCCATAAAAATCTCCCGGTTTTGACTCAAAGAATTCGTCCAACCAAGTCCTCAATTCCCCGTCATTATTGAACGATAAACCGCACAATGCATTCGAACGCGGTCGAAAGAGATAAAAATCTGACTCTGCCAAATCTGGAGAGTATGGAGTATGAGGCAGCTTTTCCCATTCGAGTTCTTAAATCGCGGCTTTGGTCATATTGGCGATGTGAGGGACGGGCAATGTCGTGTTGCAAAAGAATGCCATTTCGCCTGTTCGGTCTTTTTTGTTGAATTGCTTCGTTGTGTCTGTGAGTTGTTGAACGTAGAGCGCCACATTCAGTGTTTGGTTGCGCTCAAGCAGTTCGTAATGAATTATGCCCTCCCAGTCCAACCACACACACAACATGGTCTTTCGAGGATGAAGGACTTGTTTTGCTCGCGGAGTCGCTTGTTTGTCGGGGCTGAGCCATTCTTTTCGCTGTTTCATATTGACGAAAAGGCAGCCTATGTCATCGCCAATGACAATGCGATGAAGAAAACGCTGTTTGTGACCATGCGTTGAGCGATGTCGAGCGAGCAAACTGGCGGCGAATTGTGGAGTGTCAATTTTTGTTGTATCTCTCAAAGTGTGTGGTGCCCAAGGGCTGAGTTTCTGAACCTTGCCCATTGAGTGAAGGTGTTTCACCACAGTTTTTCCACCACAATCCATCTACTCCGCTAATTCTCTGGTCGCTTGACGTGGATTTTCGTGAAGTTGATTCAATCGCTCTTCATCGAACTCAATTGGTCGACTGGTGTGTGATCCATCCTTGAGGTCAAAGTTTCCATTTTTGAGACTTGAAAACCAACGGCGGGCGGTACTTTGAGACATTTCCCCTTCTCTATACACAGCACAAATCTCACAAGCAGCTTCGGCGGCCTTAACACCTCAATCAAAGGCAATGGTGTCGAAAATGCTCAGTTTTGTCCACTTGATATTCATTCCACTTTAATGATCGGAAATACACAAAAATCAATAAAATAAAAAAATCAAAACACACTAACTTGTAGAGCAAAACATTCTCTTTTAAATAACATAAAACATTTTGCCAATGCGTTTTATTTCTGCGTGTATTTTTAAATTTGAAAAAAAAAGCACTCATGAATTATTCTTCAATCCAACAGAATCGAAGCGTAAAAATATAATTTGAATTTTTAAATTTTATTTTTCTCTCTGAAAAGGAAACACATTTAATGTTTCAAGCTGAGAGCCTCAGGATTAGAAGATAATAATAGGCGAGTTACCATAGTATATTTTATTAACAACAAGAATCCTCGATGCTGAAGGTATATCGTAATTTAACATGTATGATCTTCCAATTTGCTTGCTACTATGTGATTTATCTCCTGCAACAAGAATCCTATCTAAACTGAAGCAAGTAATTATTGAGACGGCTTTTATCAACTAGTATGTTCATTAACTTTCAGCTTTTTGATGTGTCAGATCCAGGAAGTATGCTTGAAGATAGCCATATCCAATGCCATTGACCACGAGATTTACTAAT
>NC_043008.1:9751876-9786876 GCF_006345805.1 Octopus sinensis
CCACTTGTGCCGACGAAAGTAACAACAATAACAACAACAACAACAACAAGGCAAATGGACATGAACAACGACAACTAGAAAAGTGGAAGCAACGGTAACAACGAAAACAACAGTAACAACAGCAACAACGAGAACGTAGAACACAAAAACAAACAAAAAATTAATTTTCTCTCAGCACGCAACAACAACAGCAGCACCAATGGCAGCAGCTTCATTGCCAAAATTACCTCCGCCACCACCACCACCACCGTCACTGATGTCAACACCAAAAGATTAAGACAAGGCAACTTGCGAATCTAGCGTTGACAGGTTCACCGAAGCCGTCCGTATAATAATACCATGCAGCTGCAACAGCAACAATAGCAGCAACTTCATTACCAAAACCTCTGAAACAAGCATTGCTGACTTGTAGGTTTATGTCAAACACGTGTTATTCTGAGTAAGATGGATCCGGTTGTGAAGGTTCTGAGTCCATTGTGAAGGTCATACAGCCACCATTTTGGCCCCAAGATGAAAAGGCATTGTTCATCTATCTGATGGCCTTAGCAAAAGAGGTTTTATGGTGGACAAGACTGAAAACCCGATTTGGCCAAACCCTCATCATATTTTTAAGTTTCACTTGCAAAGGAAAGTGAAGATAAAAAGGAAGTGCTGCTTCCTGTCAAATTCGTTGGAAAGCAGATGAGACTGTCACGGACTGTTCCAGTGGACCGGCCTGCTTGGAGCATGCTCCAGTAGGCTTAGGAAAGGTAATAGTAAAACGACGCTTGCCCTAGTGGTGCGGGCGACGGTGATTTAGTGGTGGGGTTCCACGGACAGTCCTCGGAAATCTCCCTCCTTTGGTAGAATTTGTTTGCGTTTTTGTTTCCTTGTTTTCGTTATCTTACTGTTTACACACATTTTATGTAATGCTACATTGTATTACATATAACATCGGGTATCGTCTTGTACCATCCTCGAGCATTTGGCAACCCTGTTTGCAAACACTTAATGGTTGATAAAAAAAAATAGATTGTAACTAGTAGAGAGGTGGTGAGCTGGCTGAATCGGCAGCTCATTGGACAAAATATTTAGCGGCATTTCTTCCAGATCTTTTCGTCAAGATTTTAAATTCCGTTGAGGTCGAGCTCGCCTTTCATCCATTCAAGGTTGATAAAATAAGTACAAGTTGAGCAATGAGGTCGATGGAATACACTAAATAGCCTCTTCCTAAAATTGCTAGCTTTGTGCCAAACTTTTAAACTATTATTATGATTATCTTCATTATTGCTGTTGTTGTTGTTGTTTCGTCTTTCTTCTGTTGTTGTCTTTGTTATTTTTGCAGAAATGATTTCACGCGAATCAAGCCATTCGCAATCAGAAACAATTTATTTTTGCGGCAACCATTTACAAAATTATTAATCGTTGTTGGTTTTTGCGGTAATTTTCAGAGTGTACCATTCATAAGAATGCGTCAATTGCTCGTTAAAAGTTATCTATGTACTGAAGCACCACGAAAACAGAATTCCCATCACAAAGACTTTATCAGAATACTAAAACCAAAAACAACCCCAAGTATAATAAACGTGTCTGCCGTATTGTCTCTGGTTCTCTTAATCTTCGATACATGTCCGCCTCTACACTACACTGTCCTCCTTTGTTGTCTCTCTTATCTGACTATATAGCTTCCTTATCTTCTGTCTAGTTCCCTTCATACATAATCGATCTTATTTTACTCTCTCTCTCTCTCTCTCTCTCTCTCTCTCCAGCTATCTTTCTCTATTTCTGTCTCTTTTGCTTTACGTACGTACATTTATACTATACTTAAATACATTTTTAGACCATACCGTTATGCCAATAATAATTGGTGCACTTAATCATGTTACTAAATGCCTAAGTAACAGTCTGAAAAAACTGGGGTTTTCAGAGAAAAAACACCAACAGGCCATTAAAAATACGATTTGTAAATGGAAGAATAAAAATATGCAAGACTTTCTTCAGGTTCAAGCAGCCTATAGAATAAATACCCGTCTTAAAAGAAAAGCGTCGATTTACTGGGGTCGATTTACTCGACTAAAACCCTTCAAGGTTGTGTCCCAGCATGGCCGAAGTTCAATGACCATTCTGTCTAAATATTGGAACTGCAGATACAATATCCCTACATATCTCACCTCTGTTCTCATTCCTCCACTTCACTCTGTATATCATATCTTATCTAGAATAATTATTGCTTAATCCTTTTCTCACACCGTCTCCGATGACGGGATATATAAAATATCCCAGAAACAGCTGTAAGACCTTCTCTTTATAAATGTTTTAAAATCTTTTCACAGCCTTGGGTTTTTATCTCATTCTGTTAATTTTTTTTATACATACGCATGGTGATATATGATCTACGATGGACACCTCATTCGCATAATCACCGAACCTGGAGCTTAACTATAGTCTGTCCATAGCACTTACTCAGCTTTGCCTGACACCTTTGGGTCTTCTTGACACCATTACCTCTCATAACCTATATATATATATATATATAAATAAAATAATATATTACATTTACTCAATAGTCAGGATAAAACTCTGAGTTTCAGTTGCCGTAGTGGAAATCCACAACACCATCTCTTCGGTTATCTGGCCATCTGACTATTGAGTAAATGTAACATATTATTTATAGATAAATTTCCTCTATTTACATAATATTGGGTCTCTTTCTTTCTTTTGTTATCTTACCGTTTTTACCAATATATATATATATATATATATATATATTATATATATATATTATATATATATATATATATATTATATATATATATATATATATATATATATATATATATTATATATATATATATATACATACATACAGATAGATAGATAATCGTTGATGTCTGGTGTTTTCCTTGACACAACTGAACAATTTTTCAACAGATCTTTGTCAAAATTTGGATAGATATCCAAAAATTATTACCAGAAAAATGCATGAGGAAAAAACGGGATCAAAAATCTCCATTGAAACATTTGCATATTTCGCGACGTGTATGTTGAACAGGACACTAGAACACACACACACATACACACTCTCGCACTCTCTCTCTCTCTCGCTCTCTCTCACGCACACACCTTTCAGTTCGACATACTGTTACCACGACAACAGCTACAGTTGGTTAATTATATTATATATACAAAGGCATTTTATTTCCATATCTTCAACAGACACCGAAATACTGAAGTCTAAAAAGTAACCAGGAATTAAATTAAGCTTTAAAAAAAAAAATTTTGCCACACATTCGATAAACGAAGCAACGCTATAGAAATACAAATTTCGAAACTAGATTTAGCTTCACCATTCCGCCGCTATCTGACATCATTTCTTCATAATGTTTATAGTAATGTGCGTATTTTTTTCCAACTACAGTTTCCATTTCCTCATAAGTTTCTTAGTGACTCACGTATTGCATGCGTTTTATTCAGAAAGAAAAGGACGTCCATTGAATAAATTGCTCGTGGTCGTTCCATTTCTATTTATTATTCAAATTACAACAACAACAACAACAGCAACAGATAATAATAATAATAATAATAATAATAATAATAATAATAATAATAATAATAACACTGAGCAAATATAAAGATCTTGAAATAGAAATCAGCAAAATGTGGGACCTGAAGACTAAAACAATACCTGTTGTCATAGGTGCCCTGGGAATGATAGCGAAAGGGACTAATTGCTACCTAACTCAGATACCAGGAAACCCCAAAATGGCAGAAATTCAAAAGATAGTGCTCATGGGAACTGCTCATATCCTACGCAAAATACTCTCTATGTAATCCCAAGGTTTAAAACAAACATTTTTTTTTAAAATTTATGTATTAGACATTCACTAGTACAACACCAAAAAAAAAAACCCAAACTATATGGCACACTAAGCATAACAACAACGTGAACTTCCAACCTGTTGTCTCTTGAGGTCTCTGGATGAGATTTGGAGCCAACTTGTACAGACATAAAGCAAAAGTCAAACATAGAATAATAATAATAATAATACGAGAAGGACAAACAAAAGATGATGTATTTGAAAAAAGAAAGTAAAGTTATACGGAAAAGCATCCTTAGCTTATGATGAAAACCGAGACGGAAAGAGGCAGACATTTGGGATTAATTGAAGAAGGACATTCTTAAAAAGGTGACAGAAGGATTCATCACAGCAGTTCAGGATCACGCCCCTCGGGAGAAATAGTGTAAAACGTAGCGCAGGAGTTAATGTGTTGCCGTTGTACAGATTGTGCGATGGACGAGAAACAGTGCCCCACATTGTAAGTGACTGTTCTAAAGTCGCACAGAAACAGTAAAAATCTTGGAAACATGATAATGTTGCAAAGATCATCTTGTGAGAAACGTGTAATTAGTATGGACTCCCATCAGGATACAAATGGTTGTGAACATGCACCCGAAAAGGTGACTGAGAATGATAAGGTCAACTTTGGGGGGACTTACCTATTCAAACGGATCGTGTCCTAGAACAAAGGTGGGTAACCTTTTCACGTCAGAAGGCTGCATTAAGTTAGTTGTATTCTAATTAGACGGCATTCAAGAAACTTCAATTACATATTCTTCAAAATCTATATTATTTTGTATAAATCTAATTACTGTGTACTAATTAACTTCAAAAGATGGAAAAAAATAATTCTAAAATTAACTAATATTTCAATTACATTGTTGTGACTGCTTTTTTGTAGCGAAGCATTTGGTTATTTTTGGTGACAGCATGGAGGTCTCCAGTTTCGGCTGATCCTCTCGATGGGTATCCGCCATTTGTTACCTTAACAGCGTCTTGATTTTAGCTAGATAGAAAAGCAGGAAATTACCTTTCGTGCATGTTTCCGAAGTCATGGGTATTCTATTGTATTTTTCCATTTTTCAATCGGATCTTTCTTAGCGTCAAATAAGGACTTTAAAATGTCATCTTCTGAGAGCTCAATCGATTCCAACTGCAGTTCTTTAGGAGCTTTAGAGACACCAACTTGATGAGGTTGAAATGCTAATTTGAGTGTCATGTCATGATTCTCAAAGTCAGTTTACCTTTCGTTGTATTCCCTAATTAATAAGTATTACAGCTGCATATTCTTCAAATGATTTGCATGAATCCTAATATTATCAATGACCATTGCTAACCGGACAAAATGTCCATTCGAAATTTCCTTTCCAAGAGTTTTGAAAAGAGGCAACTTTTTTTCCGAAATGCTTAGATTTTTTTTGTTACATATCATATACAGGTTTTTAGTTTTTCCTTGCAAAGAAATATTCAAATCCTTTTGTTTTGACGTGACATCACACAGAAAGGCATCATTTCTATAGAAATCTTCTTTCAATAATAAAACTGCTGATTTTGTTTTTCATAAAATTTAATTATCTGTTCTCGCAAATATAAAAGTTTTGCTAACACCTGTCCCTGCCATAGCCAACGCACTTTAGAATCATACACCAAATCCACACTGAACATCTCATCGTCCAACGTTAACATGATATGAAGCTAGCAATTCCACGTTGCATTTGCACGAATATAGTTAACAATTCTATATAACCTTTTGTCAAGTGTCACTTAAAATAGTAGATTTACCTCTGAGATTTTGCTGATGTAAGATACAATGAAAGGAAATGTGAGCATCTGGATCTAATAATACATTTTTTTCATCCATGCAATAAACCTTCATGTTTTCCTGTCATGAAAGATGCTCCATCTGTACATACACTCACTAAATTAACCAAATTCACTTCAAATTCGCGACATTTATCTTGTAAGTTTGTGACGGTATCCATTCCTTATGTTCTATCTCTAAAAGTCCCCAAAGCCAGTAACTCTTCGTAGCAAATAAACGAGAGAGAGAGAGAGAGAGAGAGAGATAAACAGATTGTGGGCATTTAGAAAAAGGGAAGAAAATATCACATTAAATCTTGCAATATATAGAGAGAATATAGAATTATATAGAGTTATAGGTTATATAAATGATGAAGGCGTAACACTGAGGCAGAATATTCTTCCGATCAGGCGGGGAGATGTTAGTCGGCTCGCTTAGCCAATGAGGTAGCATGGTTCGAAAGCTAAGACGATGTGAAGCGCATTGTGACCAGAGATATATAACAGCATCCGATAGTATGGGCGATGCCTTGATACCGTGGTATAAATGTTAATATCGGGAAAGAAGGAAGCATGTGATTATGCCAAGCTGAGCTACCAAAAATCTGCACACACCACACACACATACACATATGCACACATACACACATACACAAATGCACGCAATATATTTATTAACTGAGATGAGAGGAATATCCCTTGTATATTTATATATGTATATAAAGCTAGAAATATGTTTGCCATGATTACTCCATGCTAATCAATATTTCATATACTAATTGGGATTTAAAAGGCGTTCCATAGCCGTCCCCAATCAGTCTGTGTAAACAGGTTTTGATGTTTCATTGTTTTGTTAACCTGGAAATGTGTATATGCTACAATATGGATTTTATTCCCGTGTAAGAGTATCAACTACGCTATTAGTTAATGTTTACTCGCTTTTCCTTTTGTTTTGATGTTTGATTTTGCATGGCAGTAAAGTGCGATTCCATTACAGATGTTCAGTCAAGAGTAAGAACATAAGTGATTCTGTTTACCGCCATAAAACTGCTGAACAAAATACAGTAAGCAATACGAATGATCCAGCACCCAAACGACACTCAGTACACTTCCTCCTCGGTGAGCGGAGTCTTTACAGAAATGTGATAACAACGGATCTTTATCACAGAAAAGTGATAATGAAGTCACGATGACAGACATGCTGGTCTCCCAGTATATATATAATGCCCTGCCAGTGTGTATACTTAGCAGATATATAACAGGTGACTAAAATAATATAAAAAATATATCTATACGGGAAAATTTTACGTTTAACTTTTATAGCAGCGATACATTTTCATCAGGTTTCATGAGACGTTTTCTTCTCTGCAATTTCTGTTGTAAATCAGGGTGAAGGAATGGGCGATAAAACGGAACGGTGTCGTGTTCCTTTTCCCATACCTATTTCTATTTCTTTAATACCCACAAGGGGCTAAACATAGAGGGGACAAACAAGGACAGACATAGGTATTAAGTCGATTACATCGACCCCAGTGCGTAACTGGTACTTAATTTATCGACCCCGAAAGGATGAAAGGCAAAGTTGACCTCGGCGGAATTTGAATTCAGAACGTAGCGCCAGACGAAATACCGCTAAGCATTTCACCCGGTGTGCGAACGTTTCTGCCAGCTCGCCACCTTTTCCCATACCGACAGGTTGTGAGTGCGAACTAATGACGCACTCCTCGATTTAATAGTGAAATCAGTACTTATAGTGGTACCTGCATACGGATCAGTAGACGGACCCAATGTAGAGTTAGCTCCCTTGGCTACAGACATGCCTGGGAGACGGAGAAAGGTTTTGAATCACAGAAGTTTAGGTTGCTTGATGTTATCTTATCTGATTCAACTATCTGCTCTCTCTCTCTCTCTCTCTCTCTCTCTCTCTCTCTCTTCCTTTCTTTCTTTCTTTCTTTCGTTCTCTCTTACTCTCATACAAACACGTTTTGGGTAGGTTTAAACTTGCCATAGAAATTTCATAAGACTTTCAAAGAATAGACAGACGGAAACATGGTAAATATAGAAACAGAAAAAAAATCTTATTATAGCAGAGAAGCCATACTATTAGTGTGGCATCAACTAAAAGAAGATATGACAGTGTTGTCATAGAATCTCTGCATATTTACGTAGGCTATTAACTTTGTGACTTCGTGTAGGTGCGCGGATATCTACATCTGAAGAATTTCAAGTGGGCGTGCTGTTGTACACAACTTATCGTCTCATGATCGGAACTAGGATCTGAATCAAATAGCGAGGATAACCAAGGTAAGTTCACAGCTGGGGTTGGAATATATTTTAACACCTTCTTTAGATGGATAACACATGAAATCAGAACCGAAATATGTAAAATTCTTAGAATTACGTTTTCTTTCTTTGACACCTGTTCTTCAACTTTGGCATTAATAGGCATTGTTTAACGTTCACCTTTCGTCGATGATTGTTCAGTTTCAATTAATTAACGTTACCGTGATATCTACTCTTGATTAACTAATACTTAAATTAATTAATATCTACTTTTAATTAACTTGTTAAATATGCACTGTCTTGTCCGTCTCGGGCGGACGAATTGTTTCGTCTGAGAATACAACAAAACAGCAAACAATACGAATGATACCCAAGCGAGAGTCAATACCCAAGCGAGAGTCAATACACTTCTTTCTCGGTTAGCGGAATTTCTATAGACATGTAATAACAATAAATCTTTATCATTCAGAAATAATTTTCAAACGATTTTTATAAACTTTATTAACTCATGTGGAGACACATGGCCTAGTGGTTAGAGCAACTGACTCGCGGTCGAGGGATTGCGGGTTCGAATCCCAGACCGGGCGATGTGTGTGTTTATGAGCGAAACACCTAAGCTCCACGCGGCTCCGACAGAATGTAATGGCGAACTTCTGTTGACTCTTTCGCCACAACTTTCTCTCACTCTTGCAACTCACCGGCGTCACATCCAGGTGGGTAACCTATACGCCAAGGAAACTGGGAAACAGGCCCTTATGAGTCAGGCATGGCTTGAGAAGGAACAAACATATTAACTCATAAATGAAAATATTTAAACCGTTTATTTTATTGTCTAGACCTGAAACATTTGTAGAGGATTGCTTCCTTGGACCATCTTTGCTACATTCATCCACGCTTCAACGAATTCAAAGTTACTGGAAGGTAACACTTTCCTTTCTGTCCTCACTTTCCTTTCCACGTGAAACTTCAAAAAGTTATTGAGAGTTTGGCCAAAGATGAAGGTTTCACTGTTTTCAGTCTTCTCCATCACAGAACTTCTTTCGCGAAGGCCACCAGACAGACAAACACTGCTTGCTCTACCCAACAAAGGGAAGACGGTAGGAGGGTTTACACAATGGAACCAGCTGACAGGTGGATCCATCCTACAAGAGACAGCAGGTGTTCGACGTAACTCCATAAGTCATCATGGTAGTTGAAGTCCAATACATGAGCTGGTCAACCACTAGTCAAGAACAAGCGCACCAAGCGCCCCTTAAAATACACGTACATCTACTTTGAATCGAAATTTGGCCCCCGAATTGCGGTTTGTACCTCTCCCACTGAGGTCCATCGAACGATTTTCGATCCGTTGCTCCTCAGAGCACATGTCTTAGTTCTGACAACGAAACCTTTGCGTTTCACATTAAAAGATTAATCTCACCGCAAGCACATCGGTTGCGATGCCATTCCCAAGTGGTTCTCTTAAGTTTCCTGCAACGTTACCCTCTACACTAGTTTTCTCTGTCGCTACTTCCTTACTAAACTTTCTCGATTCTACTTAATCACTCTTTTCTGGGCGAACCACCATTTTTTGTAAACGATCCCTCCATCAACGTCCGCTTAACTAGTTCTCTAATCCAGTCACTATAAGATTCGCGTCTGGGACGACGTGTCCAGTTTCCACAATTCTCCCTATCTACAAAGCTTATCTATGTCGACCGTAGTGATCAACAAATCTGTTATCTGGACAACCTATGCTTGCCCTGTCTACTGGCCCACAAGACACTCTTTCCAGATATGAACTGGATGCCCCGATGCGATTTGTCCAAATTCTTTTCGTTCTGTGTCACTTATTCCAGTTCGGTAGATCTACGTTCCATACATCTATAGTTATTTGGTTTCTTCTTTATGTCTTTTTGGAGCCTTTTGCCGAAAATTCAAAGATACAGTGTGTCATGTCTGCTTCAGAAATGTATCACATTTTTTGTAATCCTACGAGGATACATGAATAGCTTCTGTCAGAGCCATGTGATCGAAACCGCTAACAATGAATTCGTTTGTCGAGTTGAGGTTGTTGTTATTAATGGTGTTGTTATTAATGCTGGTGGCGTTGTTTTAGTGTCATTAGTGCGTGTGTTGTTGCTATTGAAGACGTGTTTTTCTAATCATTCCTATTTACGACAGTTTTGTTGTTTCCGTTGTTGATGTTGTTTTTAATCTTTACTCTTGTCACAGATGTAATTTCGATGCTTTTCTTTGATTTCCTTTAAATGAATATATTATAGAAAAAAATACAGATTTTGCCCCGAAGGGCGAAAACAAAAGAAACTAAGCTCCAGAGAATGCTGGTTAGTTTACAATAACACTGAACAAAAGTTTGCAAACACAATCCTATAAAAGCATAATTAAAAAACATAATTAAAAAACAATTAACACAAACAAAATCTCAGTGCAAGTTGAAGGGGCGTCTTGTCGATTCCAAAACAACAACAACAACAATTGTAATAAATTAAATCACGTTGATAGACTTTGCACTAAATTTCCCCGTTTAGCGATATTGAAAATGGTAATTAGTTTCTCCTTTAATTAAACTTCTCATTAACAACGACTAAGTCAGTGAACCGGTAGAACCATTAGCACGCCGGGCGAAGTGCTTTGCGGCATTTCGTTCCGAGTTCAAATTCCGCCGAGGTCGACTTTGCCTTTCATCCTTTCGGGGTCGATTAAATAAGTACCAGTTACACACTGGGGTCGATGTAATCGACTTAATCCGTTTGTCTGTCCTTGTGTATCCCCTCTATGTTTAGCCCCTTGTGGGCAATAAAAAAAATAAGAATCGTTAGCACGCCGAGTCAAATGCTTAACGGCATTTCGTGTTTTCATGTTCTGAGTTCAAATTCCGCTGAAGTCGACTTTGCCTTTCATCTTTCCGAGATGTCGATCAATTCTTTGGGAAATTTGGTTCACAGATATTGAGAAACTATGAAAAAAAATTGAGCGTGTCTGTGCTACATTAATGGAATGACAAGGCGGCAGGCATTACGTAGCAAACTTCATTAGCCTACAGTTGTTTCTGCTATGTGAAGCAGTGCATTCAGACCTGAGTGCGTGTGCACATTACCTTATAGCATTGTCGAGGCCTTTAACAGGGAGTGTGTTTATTTCATACCAAAAGAACCTATTATTATGAAACGTAGTGGCATCGGGTGTAGGTCATTACGGGATTGGAATGGAATAAGGAAATAAGGAGTGTGTAATTGTTTCTGGTCAACATTTAAGTAATAAAGATAAAGATCTTTCCCGAGTCATATAGACTCATAGGGTCGGTTTGCCGGTTTCCGTGGTGTCTATATTCCCCTCCTGGACGGAAACCTGTCAGTTGCAGGATTACTCATTTTTGCCATCTGAGTGGACTGTAGCAATGTGAAATGAAGTGTTTTGCTCAAGAATACAATGAGTCGCCCGATCCAGGAAACGAAACCACAATCTTACAATCATAAGTTCATCACCCTGACCACTAAGCCACGCACCTCTACCGTCAAGTATTGATGAATTCAATTAGGTGGTCATACGATCAGTAATTTAAGAGGATTGAAAAAGAAGTGGTTGAAGACTCTTTGGTTTATTGTTGAGAGTCGAGACAACTTACCGTCGTCTATTAGATAATGAACAACCTCCAATATAATTCAGCTGGGTGCTACAATACCCGTTAATTATAAAATATTTTCACAGCTTACAACATCGAACAGAAAACACTGAATTTAAGTAAAGTTAAGTTAAGTTAAGTTAATTTTTTGGCTCAAAAAGCAAAAAGCAAGGCCATGTAGGGGGACATGGAGTTATGTACAGGGAGGGTATTCAAGCAAAGAGTTCAGACCATTTCTGGTCAAGAGAGACTTTGAACCAAGCGGTCGTCGGCATCTTCACTATCTCGTCCGGCAGTTTATTCCACGGATCCGCAACCCGGACGGAGAAAGCCCCTCTCCTTCGATTGAGATGAAATCGTCGCAGATAGAGCTTTTCGGAGTGACCCCGCAGCCGACGCTCTGGAGCAGGAGTGAAGAACAGCTCTTTCGAGAGGTTACACTTTCCGCTTATGATGTTGTGAGCAAGAATGAGATCACCACGGCGTCGTCGTTTTTCTAGGTCCAGCTCCATTAAAATAAAATAATTCGCTTTCGTATTTTAAGCTTTTCCTGCTGGGAAAGAATGTTTCGATGGTTTTGTAAGATCAGAGGGCAGCGTTAATAAACGTTTGAAAACCCTCTACTCTTTAGGCGAGAAACTGACAATTGTCTAGTCAGCCATTATAAATACTTCAGGTGATAGTGTAAGGCTGATTGCATTAACTTACGCGTGAATTTTTGTACTTTTACATTTTCCGTAATAAATTTGACATAGAGTATTCTTTCAGTTCGTTTATTTCTGCTATGGGAATTCGATTTAGGCGGATAAAACCTGATTGTTCATGAAATATTTGCACGGGAATAAAATACTTTCCATTAAACTTTCAAATTTTGATGTTCGGAATAGAAATTTTTTATTCGGTGTTTCGGAAAATTGAAGCTATATGAGGATGAATGAATTAATAATTACACTGGGGGTATGCAATAAAAAAAAACAATTCTTTAACTTCAACAGAGTAGAATTATATTCTCTCTCTCACTCTCGATGCTCCGAAGTTTATCTGCCACTATTTGTCTGTCTCTCTATGTAGCTAGCTGTGTATCCCTCTTTCTGTAGCGTTGGCTGAGTTTTGAGGTCGACCATGAAATAAATACATATCGGTTGAGTTTAACCCTTTTTTAAATTATATTATTATTAATAGAGACCATTTTCTTTCGTAACATGACCATGTAGATCACTATTTAATATGACTATCTGGGACCTCCTTCGGTTACGACACTGACCATGGGATTGGACCTAGAAAGTTACCCTCCTAGACACAAGTCCGGGCAAGGTTGCTTATGGAAGACCAGCAATCGCCCATGCATGGCGGCCTCCCCTCTCCACGCCACTAGTGTTATCCAAGGGAAAGGCAAAGGGGCTGATACAGCTTGGCACCTGTGACGTCGCAACTCATTTCTACAGCTGAGTGAACTGGAGCAACGTGAAATAAAGTGTCTTGCTCAAGCAAGAACACAACACGCAGCACGATCCGGGATTCGAGCTCACAACCTCACGATCGTAAGCTCGACGATCGTAAGATCACGATCGTAAGCTCAAATTTTCAAAGAAATCTATTTTAATTCGTCGTTGGAGTAAATTTTCTTCAGCTGGCATAAGGGCTAACCTTTCTCTCCTCTCGTATTTTTGCAGTGTAGGTTTTCTTCAATGTAGAAAAGGGACGTTGTACAGAGACAGTTGAAGAAGGAGTTGTCAAATTCATATTGCTACGATTGAAGAGTACTGGTAAAGGGATCTTTTCGGTTTGACCGGCAGTTTTTTCTAGCGGTGTCATATGAAATTGTCACCTATAATTATGACCCTAGTATCGATCTATTGCATTTCAATCTATTTTAAGGTTAGGGTTAGTTAGGGTTAGGGTTAGCGGTGGGGAGAAGGGTATCTTTTTTCTTCAGAAATGTAAATAAACCCAATCTGTTTCTTAAACGATGGACATATTCATACGGCACAGAATGTTTTCACCTCAATAGACGTCATTGATTGGTTGAAATTGCAGAAATTGAAGAAGAAAAAAACAACAAATATCTTACAAACTATAGAATTTTCTCAATAAAGCCAAGAGAAAAAGATGTTTTATAAACACATTCTACCAGTATACGAAGTTTAAAAGTGTTTAGTTACGTGGAAATTATTTTAAAAAACTGCCGGTCAAACCGAAAAGATCCCTGGTAAAGTTTATTAAAGGAAATATAATACAGTAAATTACATAGAATTTGCGTTTCAAAACTTTCCATTGAATAACACTTAGTCCACTCTGTAATCAAATTATTTCAACAAAACTACCATAAGTGGCTTTTAAGGAATTCAAAACATTCATATCTTGCTTTTAATTGCTCAACTATTATGCCTCTAATTTTGTTAAAGAGCAGTCTATTATGTTGTTGCAGGTCAATGGAATTTATCCTGAATCTTTTAATTTCGATTGCTGCATCAAATTTATATACCACCCACCCCGATCCACTCAACGTTTCATAATATATTGAAAAATCGTTCAGTTTATTTTCAAGCACGGTTCTATTTTATTTGTTGATTACAATACACTATGTCAAGGTTTTTATTTGAAGAATGTTAAATAAAACATCAGTGAAGGAAAATATGACACTAAATACTTTTCATCTACAAGAATAACTACAAATTTAGCCTGCTTATGATCATTAACTCTGTCATTCAACATAACCTTTTGAATCGCATCAAGTCATTTTGAATTCTGTTTGAGAGACTTGAGAGTACAGAAGTTGAATCTAAATGACTTGCTAATTTCTCTCCATATTTACTGATTAAATATTACAGTTTTTTTTTTTTTGTAATTCTTGCGATTACTGATCCAGTAGCAGCTTTGTAGGTCTTATGATCCAGTGGCAGCTGTGTATGATGTCATCAGGCGAGTGGCTTTGAGAGCGGTGCCGCTGGATCACGTCCAAATTCTCATTGTTTTATACACAGATTCTATTTTAGCATTCTATTGATAAAGATTAACACGAAAGTCATAAAATACAAAATACAGTAATAGAAATATAAAAATCAAAAATATAAATTATAAAATAAATAGACCCAAAACTAGTCAACGGAAATAAAAACAAAAGCAAAAATAGAAATAAAAAGCATCAAATACAAATTAACAAAACGTTGAATTCGGTCTCGTTTAACATAAACAAATCTCACCCTTTATGAAGATAAATTCACATTGAGATGCCAAAATATAAACTAGGACTCATTAACGCTTTTGTCTGTAAGCGTTTTCATTCGAAGGAGGCGTGGTCGACTTAATAACCGAAGCAGGAATCCAACTTCGCTGCCAGTTCGCATGATGTCTTTTACCTTTTATCTTTGGCTCGTTTCAGTCATTAGACTGCGGCCAAGCTGGGGCACCGCTTTGAAGCATTTTTAGTCGAATTAATAGACCCCAGAACTTGACTTTTGTTTAGCACGATACTTAGTCTGTAGCTCTCTTTTGCCGAACTGTTAAGTAAGTTACGAGGACGTACACACACCAACACCGGTCTTCAAGCGGTAATGGGGCGAGAAGGACACACACACAAAAATACACATACACACAAACGCACGTGTATATATATATATATATATATATATATATATATATATATATATATATACGACGGGCTTCTTTCAGTTTCCCTTTACCAAATCCACTCGTAAGGTTTTCGTCGGCCTGAGGCTATTGTAGAAATGACTTGCCCGATGTGCCAAGCAGTGGGACTGAACCCAGAACCATGTGGTTGGGAACCAAGGTCCTTACTACACAGCCACGCACGCCCACATGTAAATATATATGTTTGTGTATGTATATACATATATATATATATATATATATATATATATATATATATATATTATATATATATATATATATGGTGTGATTATAATCAAAATAAGCAACAAGAATGACTCCGGTAATTTGGTACGATCGTTTCGTACTACATCATTTTATTAAATGTTGTAAGTATTACAACAGTTTTAAAATGCTGAGCACTCATCAGCCAATTATAGAGGTTTTCCATTAATACAAAATGTTCACTTGATATGATGAGTGCTCCGCATTTTAAAACTGTTGTAATACTTACAACATTTAATAAAATGATGTAGTACGAAAACATCGTACCAAATTACCGGAGTCATTCGTGTTGCTTATTTTGATTATAATCACCCCAAGGATTTTTATGGATAACACCATACAGAATTCTGGTGCATCTAAATTTAGTACCAAATTCATTCGAATCTAAATTTTTGCTAAACTTATATATATATATGTATATATTTATTTATGTGTGCATGTATGTATGTATACACAAGCATAGAGACAGACAGAAATAGCCATAAATGTACTGATGTGTGTCTATATGCAAATGTATATATGCGTTTGAGCATGTATGGGTATGGCTGTGCTTGTATGATATCTATTTTGAATTTTGTTTGTACGATCAATCAGCCATTGTGAGAAAGTACGTCTGAGTGTGTGCGGTTGCGTATATGTATTTATATGTATGTATGATGTATGTATGTGTGTCTTTGCACGATTGTGCACATTTGTATGTACATACATGTGTGTATATCTGCGTATTTATGTGTTTTATATGTGTGCATGTGTGTTTCTGCGACTGTGTCTGTGTCTGTGTGTATAAGTATATATACATATGCATATATATATACATCTATATATGTATGTCTGTATATATATGTATGTATATATACGTATATATATATATATATATTATATATATATATATAATATATATATATATATATATATATATATATACGACGGGCTTCTTTCAGTTTCCCTTTACCAAATCCACTCATAAGGTTTTCGTCGGCCTGAGGTTACTGTAGAAATGACTTGCCCGACGTACCAAGCAGTGGGACTGAACCCAGAACCATGTGGTTGGGAACCAAGCTCCTTACTACACAGCCACGCACGCCCACATGTAAATATATATGTTTGTGTATGTATATACAAATATATATATACATATGTATATGCATATATATATATATATATATATATATATATATATATATATGGTGTGGTTATAATCAAAATAAGCAACAAGAATGACTCCGGTAATTTGGTACGATCGTTTTTCGTACTACATCATTTTATTAAATGTTGTAAGTATTACAACAGTTTTAAAATGCTGAGCACTCATCAGCCAATTATAGAGGTTTTCCATTAATACAAAAAGTTTCACTTGATATGATGACTGCTCCGCATTTTAAAACTGTTGTAATACTTACAACATTTAATAAAATGATGTAGTACGAAACGATCGTACCAAATTACCGGAGTCATTCTTGTTGCTTATTTTGATTATAATCACCCCAAGGATTTTTATGGATAACACCATACAGAATTCTGGTGCATCTAAATTTAGTACCAAATTCATTCGAATCTAAATTTTTGCTAAACTTATATATATATATGTATATATTTATTTATGTGTGCATGTATGTATGTATACACAAGCATAGAGACAGACAGAAATAGCCATAAATGTACTGATGTGTGTCTATATACAAATGTATATATGCGTTTGAGCATGTATGGGTATGGCTGTGCTTGTATGATATCTATTTTGAATTTTGTTTGTACGATCATTCAGCGATTGTGAGAAAGTACGTCTGAGTGTGTGCGGTTGCGTATATGTATTTATATGTATGTATGATGTATGTATGTGTGTCTTTGCACGATTGTGCACATTTGTATGTACATACATGTGTGTATATCTGCGTATTTATGTGTTTTATATGTGTGCATGTGTGTTTCTGCGACTGTGTCTGTGTCTGTGTGTATAAGTATATATACATATGCATATATATATACATCTATATATGTATGTCTGTATATATATATGTATGTATATATACGTGTATATATATATGTATAAGTGTCTGTGTGTGTATGTGAGTGTTTATGTATGTGTATGTGGTGTCTCAGCAGATGCCCCTACTTGCGACAAGTAAACTTTCTTCTCACCAATATAAGCAAAACCCATTTAGCAATCTATAAGTCATCACTTATTCAACTGTCTAACCCCGTTGCATCTATACAACAAAAACCCCTCCTAATACGTTATCCCACACCCTTCTTAACCAAAATGGATTATAACAACTTGAATTTTTCAAATATTTATTATCACCACAAACCCGGAATACGAACATCGTTCATTTTATTACAGAATATGCACCACCTACGCAGCATCCCAAATATTTTGAGCTGTAACTCATACTCACTTCGGAGGTGACCTTTTCTTTTCCTTTTTGTTGATTTATCGATTTTTCAATTATCTTTAGTATCTGTATTTTGTAATGTGCTTTCTTTAAATATGTGTGTACTGTATTTTAGATATTTGCATTTATTCTTTTATATGTGTTATTAGCTTCCTTTCTTTCTACTCCAGAATTACTGAACTCCCGATGGGAGTGCGATTATCATTACCCCGCCTTACGGTGGCGGGATTCTTTACCTATGAATAGAACTCACAAGACTGTATCACCAGTTGCATGATTTCTCAGACTGCTAAATTGATGTAGATGTTCATACTCAGCTTTGAATAAGTACACACACACACACACCCAAGCATACACACAGACTCATATACATACATATATATATGTACATATTCATATATATATATATATATATATGCATATACATATGCATATATATATATATATATATGTGTGTGTGTGTGTGTGTGTGCGTGCGCATATATATATATATATATATATATATATATATATATATATATATACATATACATACATACACATATGTAAATATACATATGCATATATATGTGTGTGTATGTGTGTGTGTACCCGTATAAACTATGAAGAAACTATCAGCTTATCGAATTTCCTCGTAATTTCGATCTCTCTCTCTCTCTCTCTCTCTCTCTCTCTCTCTCTCTTACTCCAAAAGCCTTTGTAGGTGTCAGCATCAACATTCCCTAGTCAGAACTATTTCCCTTCTGTGCATTAAATCCCAACCGAATTCTAAATACTACGCCACAAAACTGATAGCAAAATGGCATGGCGAGATGAAATATATTGGAAATTCATGCCAAGTCATCCTGACGTAATAAGCAGCATTGAAATACAACCAGAGATCCCACATTCGTACCCCACGCAAAAAAAACAAAAAAACACGGAAGAGCTTGTATGTAGTCTGTAGAGAAAATGGTAAACGTATTTTTATGGATTGTCAAAGAAAGTGACTCAAAACTGGAGGAAGAAGTAAAAAGGGAGAAATAATACAAGAGTCTCCTTGTTGCCAAAAACGACCATTTTCTCCACGGCAAACGGCAGTGAAAAGTGTCCTTTTTACTGGCCAAATACATCCCAAACATATTCGAAGGGACCTCAAAGTTTATATTTATATACGACTAGCAGTATCGCCCGGCGTTGCTCGGGTTTGTAAGGGAAATAACTATAAAGCATTTTTAGAGAGTTATAGCCAAAAAATAGCAAAAAATGCATTAAAAATGGGGAAAAAATGATGGTAATTTTTTTTTTAAATCGTTGACTCATCGTAGACATTTTTAGAGAGTTACTTCCCTTATATAATAGCGAAAAAATGCATTAAAATGGAAAAAAATGATGGTAAATTATTTTTAAAATCGTAGACTCATTGTAGACGCGCGCTAATACTCAGAAGGGCTCGATATGAATCACGACTATAAGATACCCGGTTTTGGTTAAACTGCACCGCAAAATGTGGGAGTAGTTAGGAATCTAAATCGTAGGAGACAGACACACAACATCACTTTTATATATAAAAATATACGAACAATTTATTTGCGTTCAGATTTCAGATTCCACCGTGGTCGCTTTACTTTTCATCCTTCGGTGATAATAAGTGAGTACCAGTTAGATAATGGGGTTGATATAATCGACTAGTCTGTCCCCCAAATTTTCAAATCCTGCACCTATAGTAGAAAGTACTATGATACAACTTTCATTTTCATGCATCATTTGAAATTTTATCAACCCCTTACATCCTCCCTTCATTCTCTCAATTCTTCCTTCTCTGTCTCTCTATCTTTCTCTTTCTTTCTCTCTCTCTCTCTTTATTTCTCTCTTTCTTTCTCTCTCTGTCTCTTCCCCCTCTTCCTCTCTCTCTCTCTCTCTCTCCTCTCTTTTCTTTCACTTCATCTTATTTTACGGCTTTCCACATTCCTTGCCCTTCACGGAATCTTTATTCATAGTCGTTTTCCCTTTTTATATTAAAAACCTTATTCTTCCTCCTCATTGTTCTTTCTCCTAGGGTTCACTGCCATTCTTCACCTCATGTATACCTCCCCTTCTTTTCCCTCATTTTCATACCTTTACTTCACACTGTATCCTAATTTACTGGATCTTTCTTTCCTTATTCATCTTGTCTCTCCCAATACTCCACTCTTTGTTCCACCGCATCTTCTTAGTTTTACTTTCATATCTCTCTTCCAGTCTCTCTCTCCTTCCCCCTTTCTCTCTCTCTCCTTCCCTCTCTCTCTCTCTCTCCCTCTCTCTCTCTCTCTCATTTTGTCCAGTTCCCTGCATACCATTCTCCTACATTCTCCTAGTTCTTCGTTTACCCTCGCCTTCGCCATCCATATCTCTCCTCGATCATGCCTTCATTCTGCTTTTCCCTCCTCCTCCTCCTCCCCGCTCACTTCAGTCTATAAATCCCATTCTCCCTTTCACGCCCTCTGCAGTCTTCTCAGGTTTTTTTTTATACATCTCTTATTTTCTCTCCTGTCATTTGACGTTCTCATATTTTCTCTTTTGTTGCCCTGCCTTTACATCACTTGCATCACCACCAATACATCTCTGACGAGAGCCCCGTTTCTAACCCCTATCTCATTACATCTCTTCTCTCTACGACTGTCACGCAAAAAGATGGCCAATTCGCACGCAAAAACACGTATATTTTCCAATTTCTCCATCATCGCTTACATGACAGCCATGATAAGTGAGTGACTTTTTTTTTCAACTTTATTAAAACCGAATTCACATTACAGATTGTGTCAATTTGTGTCGAACTAACAAACGATATTTAGGTTGTCAAATATATCCAATCAGCAGCCTTGTGGTCATGACCATGTGGTGATGAGGATTGCAGAATTAACACTGACTTAATTAATTTAAATGCTGTTTAAACATTCTTTCGTGGGTTCTGTGAAATGTTTAAACTAATCACTTCGACGATCGAGTCACAGTTCTATAAATTTCTCGTGGAAGTACATTTGGAATAAATAATAAATAACAAGGTAAGCAATTGTATGGGGAGAGGTTAGTTGACTGGGTTGACCCCCGAACTTGACAGAAACTTTATAATATCAACTCCAAAAGGATGAAAGGCAAAGGTGATTTGAACTCAGAACATAAGGAGCCGGAAACTTGAGGTTAATTAATGAATGAATCATATTGTCATATGATAATGTTTCTTATTTCTTTACTGCCCACAAGGGGCTAAACACAGAGAGGACAAACAAGGACAGACAAACGGATTAAGTCGATTATATCGACCCCAGTGCATAACTGGTGCTTATTTAATCGATCCCGAAAGGATGAAAGGTAAAGTCGACCTCGGCGGAATTTGAACTCAGAACGTAGCGGCAGACGAAATACGCACTTCGCCTGGCGTGCTAACGTTTCTGCCAGCTTGCCGCCTTATATTGTCACATGATAATGTTTCCATCTCCATGCTCGAAATATTAAATATTATCTTGTGTATAACTGGCATTCTGTCGATTACGACGTGGGTTAGTTCATCTGATCAACGGACCTGCCAGCTCGTGAAATCAAAGTGCAAATGACCGAGCTTTCCACAGATACATGTACCCTTAACGTAGGTTTTAGGGCATAAAGAATGTGCAAGGCCGGTCCTTTGAAATGCAGACCACAACCCATTATTTTTGTCAGTTGAGTGGACTGGAGCAACATAAAATAAACTGCCTTGATCCAGGACACAATACCCCGCAGAGAATCGAACTCGGAACCTTACGATCAATGGCCGAATACCCTAAGCGCTAAGCCACGCGCTTTCACCTTATTTTTTATTAGTAGTGCACTGTATAACAATATACACTTTCGGGCAACGATTACCAAACCACGGTTTCAATTACTGGTTGCAGTAACTGATGCTTCCTAGGTAAAAACTTAAGTATCACAAACAATTCATTAACCTTTCTCAAGAATAGCAAATGTAAAAGAATATATTCCAAGACGTCCGCACAAAACTATTTATTTAAAGAAGCGATATTAATTGATTGACAGACTAGAATAGGATAAGTGATTCTGCAGGAACAGAAGGCAAATTCAGTCTTTGTAGAATCTGTATTATGAATACTGAGATACGAATGGGTTTTTTTCCCCTTTTTTTTATTGTAAGCGAAAAGAAACAATGTCCTTGACCTTAGCAAACACTCAGACGGGTGAGTTTGATGTGACAGATACCTTCTCTGAAAACCTACATTAAAATAAATGCAACTTAAAAGAGAGCCGAATTTTTGCAACAAAGTGAATTCATTGCAAACATCGAAAGGTGGTGCTAAACTATCCGGCATTAGTATAAGTAAACTAGTTCGGCGCTTTAAAGTTTCTGTCAAATACATCACCTCCCTCTAATAACCAATAAGATATGCAAATTGGTGTCATTTTGGTGCGTGTTAATATTGGTTTCAAATTTTGGCATAAGACCTATTTCTTTATTACCCACAAGGGGCTAAACATAGAGGGGACAGACAGGTATTAAGTCGATTACATCGACCCCAGTGCGTAACTGGTACTTAATTTATCGATCCCGAAAGGATGAAAGGCAAAGTCGACCTCAGCGGAATTTGAACTCACAACGTAACGCAGACGAAATACCGCTAAGCATTTCGCCCAGCGTGCTAACGTTTCTGCCAGCTCGCCGCCCTGGTGTGAGCTAATATGACTCCAAATATGCGGCAGATACCGAAGAAAACCAGTCCAATATATCAGTCAAGAGATATTTCTTTCAGCTCTTTACGTTCTGGGTTCAAATCCTGCCGAGGTCAACTTCACTTTTCAACCCTTCAAGGTCGATAAAATAAAATACCAGTCAAGTACTGGATTCGATGCAACTGAGTTATCCTCTCCTCTTCAAATTGCTAGCCTTGAACACTACAACGGGCGGCGCCCGCTCGGAGGAATGGTAGTGATCTCGGTTATTTTGCCAGAGAAACCGGATTAGCCATGTGCGTTCTTGAGACGAAGAAAGAAAACACGCTCAGGACTCGTTTTATCCCGAGAAGGGATTAAAAAGATAACAAAGAGGACAAAAATCTGGCTGCTAGTATTTGAACTCAAAGAATATCTCTTTTACATGTACAAACTAAATGCCACACAGCCTTTGGCATCGCACTCTATCTCTTCTTCAACTATATTGTCACCAAGCAACAAATAGAAGCATTAATTTAGTTGGCTATAAATTCTGTGATATAATTGCCATTAAGGTAGGTTGAAAGCAATGCATACGGCTACCATTTACATATATATCACGACGCCATTCTTCAGAGTTTAGCACTACAGACGACAACCGTTGCATATCGTTCTAATAATGAGCTGCTACTCTGCAACTGTTTGATTCTTAGCAATAAAGCTTTACGAATGATTATATTTCTTTATAAATAGTTGTAATTATTTTCATATCACTAATCATTGTGGCAGGGAAACGAGAAGATATGGAAAACAGGTCCTAAAATAAATTAGCTAATTCAATCATAATATTACAACTTTCTCTCTCTCTCTCTTTTTCCTTCTTCCTCTCTCTCTCTTTCTCTCTTTCCCTCTCTCGCTCTTTCTTTGTACATATATATATATATTTATATATGCGTGTGTGTGTGCGTGCGTGTATACCTATATACGTATATAATATTATAGTGTGCATGTGAGGGCGCGTGGCTTAGTGGTTAGGGCATTCGGCTCATGATCGTAAGGTTGTGAGTTCGATTCCCGGTGACGCGTTGTGTCCTTGAGCAAGACACTTTATTTCACGTTGCTCCAGTCCACTCAGCTGGCAAAAATGAGTTGTACTTGTATTTCAAAGGGTCAGCCTTGTCACTCTCTGTGTCACGCTGATTATCCCCGAGAACTACGTTAAGGGTACACGTGTCTGTTGAATGCTCAGCCATTTGCACGTTAATTTCACGAGCAAGCTGTTCCGTTGATCGTATCAGCTGGGACCCTCGTCGTCGTAACTGGCGGAGTCTTTTTTTTTTTTAATATAAATACATAATATTATAGTGTGCATGCGTTTGTGTGTATGTGTATAGGCTGTGTTATACGAAACAATTAATGTTCATATTGTTAAATAATAATTCCATTTTAAGTATATAAAATTAAATTTACCGCAACATAGTCGTTATTCTATCCATTACACTGGTAATGGATAGAATTATATTGGCCTGATTATATATGGCTTGATGAAGGCTTGTAGGGGAGTGGCTGGGATGTTGAGTTGCCAATCGTTAAGTCGTGGGTTCGGTTTTCAGAGCAAGCTGTTCAATGTCTTTAAGCAAGGCATTTCACTTCATGTTACTTCAGTCTACTGAAAAAATAATGAGTACCAGTGAAAGTAGATAGCTGCTAGGACCATGGGATTTAAAGTTGCGACGGACTGGTAGATGATGTATATAACCATTTCTCTCAACCGCAAGAAGATAGTTTTTTTCTCTTTTTTTTCTTTTATTTTCGTTTTTATTTTGTTTCAGTCATTTGACTGCGGTCATGCTGGAGCACCATCTTTAGTCGAATAAATCGACCCCCAGCCTATTACTTATTCTAGTGACTCTTTTGCCGAACCGCTAAGTTACGGGAGACGTAAACACACCAGCATCTGTTGTCAAGCGATAGTGGTGGGGACAAATACAGACACATACAAACATACACACACACATATATACATGCATCCATATATATATGATGGGCTTCTTTCAGTTTCCGTCTACCAAATCCTCTCACAAGACTTTGGTCGGCCCGAGGCTATAGTAGAAGACACTTGCCTGACTGAACCCAGAACCATGTAGTTAGTAGGCAAGCAACTTACCGCACAGCCACTCCATTATTATTATTATTATTATTATTATAATTATTATTATTATCATTATTATTATTATTATCATTATTATTATTATTATCATTATTATTATCTTTTTTTTTCTTCTTTCAAATTTGCTTCCATTTCTTGCCGAGTGTCTTCCCGATGAATAATAATAATAATAATAATTATTATTATTATTATTATTATTATTATTATTATTATTATTATTATTACTATTTTGGGAATGTTAAATGTATTCTTGTTCTTATCTAAATCTATTGATTCCAACGCATTTGATACTAACAAGATCTTTTTATAGCGTTCATTGTTTTACATGACTTTCCATCGATTGCATTATAGGCTATATATATATATATATATATATATATATATATATATATATATATATGTGTGTGTGTGTGTGTGTGGTGTGTGTGTGTGTGTTGTGTGGTGTGTGTGTGTGTTGTATATATGTATATACGCATGGCCTCTGCTAAAGACAATTTAAGTTTTATATTATTACTTCACTTTAAATTATTGCAACTGTTTCTAATTTGATTGAATCTTTCATTTTCTTTTTACGTCCTCTCGTATATTTGAAATGGTATTACTTCCGTTTAGTTTGACCAATGTTGCTGTGTCTGTCTATGTTTCGTTTTTATTTTCGTTAAACTCTACAAGAATCAAACGGGATTTATTTTATTCTCTTTATCCAATTTAAGTCCTTTTATATAACTTTTCTAATGAATACTGCCTGCATTTTAGTCCCTCTGAAATTCCTACATTTCTCCATTCTTTATGTATGTGTGTGTGTTTGTGTGTCAGTGTGTGTGTGTATGTGTGTATGTGTGTATGTGTGTGTGTTTGTGTATGTTTGTGTATGTGTATGTGTGTATTTGTGTGTGTGTTTGTGTGTGTATTTGTGTATGTGTGTATTTCTGTGTGTGTGTGTGTGTGTGTGTGTGTGTGTGTGTAAATATAAATATATACATACATAAGTATCGGTGTTGGTGCCACGTTAAAATGCATTGGTGCTGTTGCCATGTAAAAAGCACCCAGTACTCTCTGTGAAGTCGTTGGCGGTAGGAGGGTGTCCAGCCGTAGAAACCACGCCCAAACAAGACAACGGCTTCAGGGCTTACCAGCTCCTATCAAATCGTCCAACTCATACCATTTTGGAAAGCAGACGCTAAATGGCGATGATGATGATGGTGATGATGATGATGATGACGACGACGACGATGACGATGACGATGACGACGACGATGATGATGATGATGACGACGATGGAACAAAAACGCAATGGAGGGCGTTAAAACGTTCGGACAGATAGACGACACAAATGCAGACAAGAGAAACAACAATTAGAAGGACAGGCAAAAAAAGACGGGTCATTCTTGGTTTTCTTTCATCAGTCAAGTCCCAGAAGTCACAACCATTTCGGGCAGTTACACTTGAGATGGTTCGATCTGGTTGCCCCACAAAAAGTTTAAACTAAGAGCATTAGACCCCTTTGTAAGAAAGCTAGCGAATGTGTACGACAACAAAAACAACAAAGCAAACAAAAAAACGGAGAATTATTATTTAATTGAATGCCACGCATCCATTTCCAAATAAGTATATATATGTATGTGTTTGTGCATGTATAGATAGACATGTAAATACATGTATATCTATACGTATGTATGTGTATATATATATATATATAATGAAATAATTTTATTCTCAAACGTAGGATAATGGTAATAATATAGCATGAACAGGATAAACTACCCATATTTTGCAGGAAAATGTGTCGGCGGCAAGCCATGAGACTCGAACTCACATCCCTGTGATTACGTGTCGCAGTGCTTTACCTTTAAGCTAAACTGACCCAACAACAAATTCTTCTGCAAATTTAGGATATGTAAATCTCGCTTTATAAGACGCTATCGTACGTTAAATTCAAAATATGGATAGTTTATCCTGTTCATGCTGTATCATTAACATTATCCTGCGTTTGAGAATAGAATTATTCCCTTATCTTTCAATACATCTCAACGCTTCTAAAGCAAACTTTGTTTACTTTCATCGTAATTTGAATATATATATATATATTGCATATGCATGTAAATATAGACAGTCAAAAGAGAGAAAGAGAGAGAGAGAGAGAGAGAGAGAAGACTAATTGAGAATAAAAGTAGAGTCAACCTAACGAAACGTGAAATACATATTAATATCCACACCGTAAGCGATTACGCTAGAGAGTGCCTGTCACTTTCCTTTGTCAACCAGCAGTAATAAATCTTTTATTAGTTATAAAATATTACATCGCCTCCTCCCGACCTCATTTGTTTCTCGCATAGTTTGTAAATACTGAGCGTCCAACGGAAATATTTTCTGCTCTGGTGATTGTTTTCTGTTCAGCAATTTGCCACACGACGATTCAATGTTTATGACGAGAATTCAAAACAATAATATTAATTTCAAATACTGACACAAGACCAGCAATTTCGGAGGAAGGGTTGAGTCGATTACATCGACCCCAGTGATCAACTGGTACTTATTTTATCGACCCCGAAAGGCTGAAAGGCACACATTCACCCAACTCTTTTAAACTAAACACTACATTTAAGCACATGCATCCTAATCCCCCAAAGAAATTTTTCCAAGAACTACTTATTGAACTCTAAAAGCATAAAGACACTACAATGTATTAGTATACTTATCTATTAATTTTTTGTATATATGTATTATTATTTTTTTGAAAAAAAACATTAAAAATTTCTTTTTTCCCCTTCCTCAATTTAAAAAAAAAAATTTTCTCTTTCCAAATCTTGAAAATTTGCCTTGCAATAAAAGGCGATTTGATTTATTATCCTTTCCTTTTTTAATTTTTCATACACCCATTTTTATTAAAATTTACTTTCAATTTAGCATTCTGCCTTATCATAATTTTTCCTCTCCTATCATTTCTCCACGTGCGGTTAACACAACCCCACCATTTACTGACATATATATATATAATATATATATATATATATATATATATATATATATATATATATATATATATATATAATCTAATATTTCCAAAGAAATAGAAATTCCTAAGAAACTTTTGGAAGACAAGGCGCCCTGTTATTTTTTTCTTCGAAATCGAAACAAATACTATTACTTAGAGAGTTTATGTTAAATTTCATGCTTTTAATATGTCGCCTTTTACCTTTTCTTAAACTTCTTTTACTTGTTTTAATCATGGGATTGTGGCCATGCTGGTGCACTGCCTTGAAAAATTTTGTCGAATGAATCGACACCGCTATTATTTTATTGGAATCTTTTAACCGAACTTTTATGGAACTATTAAACTTGTAATTCCCCAAATTAGCTCTTTGGAAGCTTATCCTCATTATAGGGCGCTCACATATAAGTTACATATGACTATTTTTCAATTCGTTCATGGAATATAGGTCCGTGTTTATTGCTAGCTTCGATTTTATTAAACAGATCAGGGACAAATGTCCTTCCTATACAGACACCATTCGATGACAAGAATTATTGTTTTTGGTCGAATTTCACGCACCGCTGGAAGCTTAAAATATTTTGTGTTGCAGCCACAGCTTTCGGGGGTTAGATTATTCACTTGTCTAATAGCTTTTTACGTTATGTGAATTGGGCCATGAAGGGTTATGCGTCTCTAAGCCAGTGGCACAATGCAGGAGTAAATACAATAGAATTGTTAATACATGTGTCTCTGACACGACATCAAGTATGTCCTGTGTTTAATTAGATAAAACGGCAGCAACAGAATAGATTTATTAAAGCAGTAAATTCATTACGATTGACATGAAGTTATCACACAACAAGAAAAATGGATTATCAGAAGTGCTTTAAGTTTCTAAGTGAACTAAAATTCTAACTTTCTACTTAATCACACATAAAACACGCTAACACACAGGCACACACACCAAGATGTTTTCTAGACAGAAATCGAATGCCTGAAATTTCCATAACAATTTTGATTCTACCCACGTCATTGCAATTCTTTTATTGAAGTTATTTTAGTTTTTATTTCCGTCTGTATTAATTATATTTTCACACACACACACACACAAACAGAGAGACAGACATACACACACATACACACACAAGCATATACACGCATGCACACTTACACACGCGCGCTCATACACACATACATACAGATAGAGCTATGCGCACTCATCTACATATTTACAATTATGATTTATATGTCTTTGAGATAACCTACAAGCAATTATCCAAAACACATAAAGTTCAGGCCCTTAGACGGAACATTAAGCATATTCCGGTGATCGTGTTCCTGATTTTCACTCAAGAATGCGTGCTCTGTCCTCCTTTCAAAAAACAAAAAAGATTTGTTAGGGGCTCCACATCCTCACTGATCACATGACCTTCACTGAGCATTTTACCTTAAATTAACCCTGTTCTTATTTAGGTTTTGTATATATCATTTACTATGCTTGCACGCATATTTATAAAAATTAATTACTCCTAATTAATTATAATCAATCCTTTCGTACTAAATCAAATAACAAAAATAATTTAAAAGATAAAAAGCAACCTGGTTTTCACCGGATTGAACTCGGATCGAGTAAAATTTTTTAAATCGAACAGATTTATCAATAAAGCCTCTACACCCTAAGATTAATTTTAACCCAACATTGAGGTCGTAATCTCTCTTTTCAATATGAACTCTCAAAAACAAAATTCACGCTGCGCGCATATACATGTTTATAAATGCTTATATACTTATATATGCCATTCTGTGTTTATATGTATGCGCGCATGTGTGTGAAAATAAGCGTTCAAATAATTATACAAAATTCAGTATTGAAGGGTGCTTCAATAAAAATTATACAAATAACTGCTGATTACATTTTTTTAAAATAGATTTATTAAGTCTTAATAACTTGTCTTTTTCTGTGAAAACTTCTATTTTAGATTTTAAATGTATTATCTAATCGAAAATGATAGAAACGCTTGCAATTGCTACAAGTATCAGGATATATTTACGTTACAGCCTTATGTTAAGTTTCTGATGATCCCGCTAAAAGTGAAAGTATAGTTTCTTTGCTAAGCAATGGTTGCAGCCGATCATGCGAGCAAACTAAGGTAACTGCGTTTCTGTTAGATTCCCATCCACGCTTTTCTGATGCACAATGGCTATGTGGTAAGAAGCCGGATTCCCAACCACATGGTTCCTGGTTCAGTCCCACTGCGTGGCACCTTGCGCAAGTGTCTTGCCTCGGGCCGACCAAAACCTTGTGAGTGGATTTGGTAGAGGGAAACTGAAAGAAGCCCGTCGTGTACGTATTCTACTCATTGTATAACATTACTATTTCATGTATACTGCTTTACCCTGCACTATTATGTTTAACCTTATAGTTTCTTATGTGGTGGTTTAATAAAGTATGTGATTGAGTATTATCTGGTAATTGATATTCGATTTCGATGTATTTTTCCATTTTCTTATTTTGTATATGTATATATATATTTATATATATATATATATCGCTTGACAACCGATGTTGGTGTGCTTATGTCCCTGAAACGTAGCGGTTCGACAAAAGAGATCGATGGAATAAGTACTAGGCTTACAAAGAATAAGTCATGGGGTCGATTTGTTCGACTAAAGGCGATGCTCTAGAATGTCACATTTTTCATGTCAGTTTTTAATCCCACTTTTATCCCTGTCTTCCCCAGATCATTTGTTCCCCGCTAGTTCTAAGTATCTCGGGGAAATAACATTTATATGTAATCAATTCTCCTCATTATGAGTTTTTCCAATCCCGTAGTGACCTATACCTGATATCATTACATTTCATAATATCAGGTTCTTTTCGTACTGTATATCTTAACTTTCCATCACATTTTTCATGTCAGTTTTTAATCCGGCTTTTATCCCTGTCTTAGCCGGATCTTTTGAGTTTCTCGCTAGTTTTAACTATCCAAAGGAAATAAGCCAAATAATATTTTCCAATACTTCACATTATAGATTTTTCCACGAAATGTCGGAAACTTTACAAAATAGCAAAACGTGTATGGAAAGATATTCTAGAAAGTGGTTGGGTTTGAGGTCTGGTGATCACTTGACATAAACTGAACACGTAACTTGAACTTACGGTGAATTATCACTAACGCATTACATCGTATACTCATACATACGTGAGTGTGTGTGTCTGTGTGTGTGTGTGTACATTCATATATATGTATATATATATATGGATATCCCCCTGATGAAGGGATATCCTTAATATCCCAGAAACAGCTGTAAGGCTATATCTACATCTTTTTCCTTATAAATGTCCTGAAAGCTACTCACAGTATATATATATATATATATATATATACTAATACAAGACCCGCATTTGACTACTCACTCGGATCACTATCGAACCAAGCGTCTAACTACGGTCTGTCTATAGCACTTAGCGTTACTTGCCACACTTTGGGTCTTCTAGATACCAATACCTCTCATATATATATATATATGTGTGTGTGGTGTGTGTGTGTGGTGTGTGTGTGTGTGTGTGTGTATGTATGTATGTATGTATGTATGCATGCATGTATATATGTACATAAATAATATATTGCTTATGTTGTTTGTTCCTTATCGAGCCACGCCAGGGTCATAGGGCTGGTCGCTACATAATGAGTTCAAATTTCACCGAGGTCGGCGTAGCCTTTCATCTTTTCAGGGTCGATAGATTAAGTACCAGTGAAATGCTGGGGTCGATATAACCAACTACTTCCCTCCCACTAAATTTCCGGCCTTGTACCTATAGTAGAAAGGACTATCACATTTCTATAAAGACTCCGCTCACCGAGGAGGAAGTGTACTGACTGTCGCTTGGGTGCTGGATCTTTTGTATTGTTTACTGTATTTTGCTATATTCTGTTTGTTCAGCAGTTTTATGGCGGTAAACAGAATCACTTATGTTCTTACTCTTGACTGAACATCTGTAATGGAATCGCACTTTACTGCCATGCAAAATCAAACATCAAAACAAAAGGAAAAGCGAGTAAACATTAACTAATAGCGTAGTTGATACTCTTACACGGGAATAAAATCCATATTGTAGCATATGCACATTTCCAAGTTAACAAAACAATGAGAGGAAGCGAAACATCAAAACGTGTTTACACAGACTGATTGGGGACGGCTATGGAACGCCTTTTAAATCCCAATTAGTATATGAAATATTGATTAGTATGGAGTAATCATGGCAAACATTTTTCTAGCTTTATATACATATATAAATATACAAGGGATATTCCTCTCATCTCAGTTAATAAATGTATTGCGTGCGTGTGTGTATGTGTGCATATGTGTATGTGTGTGTGTGTGGTGTGTGCAGATTTTTTGGTAGCTCAGCTTGGCATAATCACATGCTTGCTTCTTTCCCGATATTAACATTTATACCACGCTATCGTACAGACTATCGAATGTTGGTTTAAATCGCTGGTCACAATGCGCCTTAGGACTACCTCGAGTTCTTTACAGATCAAAAAACCTTTTGTTAGTTTGGTGTATTTGTATTAGGAGAGAGCTTAAGAAGTATTTTGCCCGAATTGATAATCCCTTTGCTCACAAATCTTCATTCCATTTTGATATATAAATATATATATATATAGTTACTCCAAACATGAACAAAGACAAAACACAGCAACGCGAGGACGTGGAACAAGTATAGTGTTATTGGACGCTCAGGAAAGGAAAGAAAGAAGGAGGATTTAACGTTTCGAGCGGAGCTCTTCGTCGGAAACATAGAAAAAGGAATGGTCCAAGGAAGGGAAGACGGAGAAAGAAAATCGCCAACGATACACACGCAGTCCCACATACACACACACATATATATGCCGGCTATCTCTTCTAGTATATATATATATATATATATATATATATATATATATATATATATATATATATATGCTAGCAGAGGTAGCCAATGTTGCTCGGAATTAAAATGGCATAGTTTGTATATACATTAGAGTTATGTCGAAACAGGTGATACGGGAAAGTGCAGCATTGACGAAAAAACATTTGTGGAGTAAATAATGGGATAATTCGACTAAGCGACATAACATGCATCCGTTTGGAGTATTCCAAGCCCTAACCTATCATGGGAAATTGGTGGGCGGTGAGCTACGTGATTTTTGTACAAACCGAAAAGCTCTCAGTGCTGCGGTCGGCACTGCGTGTAACACGACCCATCGTCTGAAGTTTTGACACCTCCTTCGGGTTTGTTGTTCTACATCACTCATAATGTAAATTTAGAGGAACTGTAGTTGTTCATTTGTGGGTAACAGGGAAGCAGTGAGGTGATAGACTTTCCCATTGAACTTTGAACGCTGGCGTAAATCCATGCCCAAACAATGTCATTTGAAATGGAGAATTGAACTGTCTGATATTGTTCAGAAAATCTTTTGACTGGATGGAAGTTCTTTCCAGAAGATCCATAAAAAGTTGGGGAGGAGTTGATAGTTTTGGCAATCTTAACTCATCGCCTGAGCAGAGCATGTCATTAGTTTCATTTGGAAATTTTAAAGATTTGCAGAAACGACAATTCGAGTTTAGCACACCAATTTGGACAAAATTATCAATTTTATACCAGGAGTTGTGAAGAACGAATTTGTTCGTAGTTTGTTTCTGAGAGCTGTGCTATTGGACCTCTGTCTAATCATTAAAAGGTTGTTTTAATGATCGGCATTAAGTGTTGCAGCATGCATTTGCTGATCTTAAGATCAGATTTTATTTTATATTCGGCAGCATGCCTTTGCTGATTTTGGGAAAGTCTCATCTCCTTTCTCTCTTGAGACTCCATTTGACATGATGCAGCATGCATTTGCTGATCATGAGAAAGTGACATCTCACTTTTCTCTTGAGACTCTATCTGACGTGCTGAAGTACGCCTTTGCTCATCTTGAAAAAGCCTCATCTCGCTTCTATTTTAAGACTCCATTTGATGTGCTGCAGCACATCAAATGAAATAATATGATCTTAGTGTTATCACATGAGAATTAATAATTTTAATAGAAATAAAATGATCTTAGTCTTATCACATGAGAATTAAAAGCGAAAGAATAAAAGTGAAACAATATTATATCACATTACAATATAGATCTTATTTTTTCACTTTTGAAACGTAATAACGAACCAGCTCCAATGTTATATTGTTTGAATCCAAATGAAAAAAATTTACATGTTGACACAAATAATCTTATATATATAGACAAGGAAATCAATTTGTAGACAGAACTTGCAAGCCCCATTTGAACATATAGTATAGTAGGGTCAGTTGGGCACCGTCTGTGAGAAAAACAGCAGCATGATGCAATTCATTCTGCCAGAAATTTGGAAGCAACATGTTGTACTGCTTGGCATTCGCGCCGGAAGCTCCAATATGAACATTTCAGAGTGTTTGGGTGTCAATCTGAGGACAGGGCAGATTGTGTCTCGAGTAATCATCATGGTATTTGGAGTGATCACTAATGATGGCGATGTTATGCCTCCATTCATCCTCCCATGCAATGTCAGACTCAACACGGAAGCCTACATCAAGTGCCTGGAGGAAGTAGTGCTGCCCTGGGTCAAAAGAGTGTCTGCTGGAAGAACCTATGTCGGACAATATGACTCTGCACTATGCCACGCAAGTAGGGGAGCCCAGTCATGGTTGTCAGACAATTTCTGCGACCACATCACCCCTAACATCTGGCCACCTAACTCCCCACATTGCAACCCCCTTGATTATTATGAGTGGGGTGTAGTTGAGTAAAAGACCAACTAAACTCCTTGTAATACCACAGATGAACTGAAAGCAAGGACAATAGCCACCTGGAAAAGATGTTTTTCTGGGGCTTAAACAATAATAACATCGTCCTTTATCAGACCGACACTTTCTGTTGGCAAACAAAATTTTATTATTTGGCACTGTTACTGTATGTGTCACACTGATAGATTTAAAATAAGTTGTACATAATACATATATATATATATATATATAGATATATATATATATATAAAATATTATTAGAGACAAAACCACTATTTTGCAAAACAAACAAGGAAAGACTTAATCAATACATAAAATTTTAATAAATAGTCAAAAAAACCGCCACTACAATTGTTTCTTGTCTTGTATGTATGTATGTATGTATACACCTTCATAGATACACACGCACACACACATACATACATACATACATACATACATACATACATACATATTCATACACACGCACAAACACTCGATTTACCTTCTCAATGAAGATTTCTTGCGAGCATTCCTAACTAAGGGAAGATGTTATTGAATTTTGCATAAGTTGTCACTACTAAGGCTTCATGG
>NC_043008.1:9791876-9819376 GCF_006345805.1 Octopus sinensis
AAGGATGAAAATATTAGATAATCATTAAAATGGCAAATCATTAGTACTGCAATTTATAAGATGCAGTTTATACCTGGAGGAATTATACCAAATATTTACTTCGGAATATATATTAGTAAGCACTAATTGCACATACAAACAACATTTTCTTTTTAAAAAATGTTAATAATAGAATGCATTAATTTATATAATATCCATCAACCTTCATGCGAAACCTAAGTAAAATAACTATATTATTTAGACGCATATTAAGAATATAAGAATTAAATTCAATTCATAAGATTACATTATATGTGATTTAACCTAAAAATACTTTAAAAGTAATAGGATGGGAGAATTGAAAATACGACTGACTATTTTTTTGTTTTAATAGCCACATGGTCCTTACTGATTAGCAATTATTCACTACTACTATTAATAGCCTTCACAAAATTTAAATAATACAATCAACTCTGAATTCCATCAATATGCCCTGCCACTATAAAGTATTTAGAATCATTCAAAAATAAGTCTTCTATAAATAACCACTCCCTGCCTAACCAGGAACAGTTATTGACCCCAACAATCACTGCTGCAGATGCTACTGGATTTCACCCAAACAAATAGTTGATAAAAACATCTCATTGACGAATGTTCAGAATTTACTACTGCTACCAAATCTAATTTAAACTTCAAACAATGTCCGATTTATTTGCCCTTAAGAGATCGCTCTAACCATGCGTAAATCAGTGCATATGAATGTGCAGTAATACGCGATTGGTGAGAGCGAGACACGTGTCGGACTTTTATTCTAACTGGAAATAGACATAAAGTTTGAATGTTAAAATTCTTCATTCTCATCGTTTTTATATGTAGTGGCTGTGTGGTAAGTAGCTTGCTAACCAACCACATGGTTCAGGGTTCAGTCCCACTGCGTGGCATCTTGGACAAGTGTCTTCTGCTATAACCCCGGGCCGACCAATGCCTTGTGAGTGGATTTGGTAGACGGAAACTGAAAGAAGCCTGTCGTATATATGTATATATATATATATATGTATGTGTATGTTTGTGTGTTTGTGTTTGTCCCCCTAGCATTGCTTGACAACCGATGCTGGTGTGTTTATGTCCCCGTTACTTAGCGGTTCGGCAAAAGAGACCGATAGAATAAGTACTGGGCTTACAAAGAATAAGTCCCGGGGTCGATTTGCTCGACTAAAGGCGGTGCTCCAGCATGGGCCGCGGTCAAAATGACTGAAACAAGTAAAAGAGAGAGAGAGAGAGAGAGAGAGAGAGAGTATGTATATATACACGAGGGGTTGCTGAAAAGTTCCTGGCTTAGGGTAAATGAAAAATACAGGAGAATCAGTTAATTGCGATTTTGTTCAACATATGCCCCTCTCAGAGTCACACATTTATTGCAGCGGTCCCTCAGTTTTTCTATGCTCTGTAAGAAAATTCGGAAGGTTCGGCTTCAACCCAGGCCTTTCGTGATACTCTTAAAGCAAGAGAATTATCATCACCCACCTCTTGGTGTGTGTGTGTGTATGTGTGTGGGAGTATGTGTTTATGTGTCTTCGTGTCTTTCTTTATTCCCTACCACCGCTTAACAACCGGCGTCTTTACATCCGCGTTACCTAACGACACGGCAAAAGAGATTCCTAGGATAAGTACAAGGCTTTAAAAAACATAAGTACTGGGGCACATTCGTTCAACTAAAAATTTCCCAAGGTTGTGCCCTAGCATGGCCGCAGTCTAATGACTAAACAACAAATATGATAATATAATATATATATATATATAATATATATATATAATCAATCCAAACATGATGTGTGTGGAAGCACTCCGTCGGTTACGACGACGAGGGTTCCGGTTGATCCGAATCAACGGAACAGCCTGCTCGTGAAATTAACGTGCAAGTGGCTGAGCACTCCACAGACACGTGTACCCTCAACGTAGTTCTCGGGGATATTCAGCGTGACACAGAGAGTGACAAGGCCGGCCCCTTGAAATACAGGTACAACAGAAACAGGAAGTAAGAGTGAGAGAAAGTTGTGCTGAAAGAGTACAGCAGGGATCACCACCATCCCCTGCCGGAGCCTCGTGGAGCTTTAGGTGTTTTCGCTCAATAAACACTCACAACGCCCGGTCTGGGAATCGAAACCGCGATCCTATGACCGCGAGTCCGCTGCCCTAACCACTGGGCCATTGCGCCTCCAATCCAAACATAAACAAGCAAGAAAAGACAACAACGCGAGGACGTGGAATAAGTACAGTGGAAAGAAAGAGGATTTCACGTTTCAAGCGGAGCTCTTCATCAGAAATAAAGAAAAAGTCCAAAGAAGGAAAGTCGGAGAAAGAAAATCGCCAACGATACACACGTGGGCACATACTGAAATGACCGGAAAGGAATGGGCGAAGAAAAAGTTCTTTCTAAGACAGGAGAGTGCACGAGATGGAGGTATGTGTGTGTATGTGTGGGCATGTGCGTGACGCAGGTCTGTGTGTGCGTGTGTGTGTGTATATGTGTGTGCGTGCGTATATATGTGTTGTGTGTGATTGTATGTGCATGTGTACATGTGTGTATATATGTGCGTGTGCATATGTGTGCGTGTGTGTGTTTGCGGGTGTGTATACGTGTATGCGTGGGGTTGTGAGTGTTAGGTATGTGTGCATTTGTGTGTGTGTGCGCGTGCGTGTGTGTGCGCGTGCGTGTGTGTGCGCATGTGTATGTATGTGCGTCTATATGTGTATGCATATGTATATGTGTGCGTACATGTGCGAGTGTGTGTATGTATGTATGTATGTGTATATGAATAACGTGTTTATGTATATATGTATGTATATGGCAGTGCCCCAGCATGGCCACAGCTCGTGAGCTGAAACTAGATAAAATAAAAAAATAATAAAAATAAAAATATATAGATAGATAGATAGACAGACAGATATAAACAACTTATATATATATATATCTTATGTATGTATCCTTCCCTTCTTTCCTGGGCGTCAAATAATACTTTAATTCTTCCACGTCCTCGCGTTGCTGTGTTTTTTTCTGTTTTTTCTTGTTTGGATTAACTATATATGTATATATATAATATATATATATATAATATATATATAATATATAATTAGGGCTTAGTAAAATAAATTACTTTGCCACATACTGAACTTAGTAGAATAGCAGCCAAAAAAATACAGAAAAATATCACAAGTACATAGATCGTTTGAGTACGTCAACGTTTCAAGATTAGCCAAATAAAATCAGCATTTCTTTCGTCAGCTCAAAATTTCTTAATTTGGATTTGGAAACACTAAAAAGAAGGAACTTTACCTATCAGCGAACTTGTCGCTTCAGATGAACCACTCCAACTAACAGTATCAACAAATTCAAAATGCGCAGGCGTAAATCTCTGCAATCCCCTTCCACCACGTGGTCTATCTAGCAAACATTATATTTTAACCGCGAGAACCGAGGCAGTATGACCGAGAGAAATGAATTATAATATCAACAATTGAGGGTAAAATTAATTAATTAATCAATTTCACCAAGTGTTCAGTATGTAAAAGGACCATTTAAGGCGAATTCAAAATATTACATTATATAATTAGGGCTTAGTAAAATAAATTACTTTGCCACATACTGAACTTAGTAGAAATAGCAGCCAAAAAAAATTTTCTTAGCATTTCTACTACTTAAAAGAAAATTTCTCTCAGATAATGTTTACTCCAGACAGCCCACGAAGGTTTGGAGGTAAATACAGAAAAATATCACAAGTACATAGTACAAGTATATATATCACAATTGTTGATATATATATATATATATATATATATATATATATATATATATATATATATATTATATATATATATATATATATATATATGTATGTATTATGTATGTATGTAGGTATAGATAGATAGATAAACAACGTATATGTATGTGTGTGTGTGCGTGTGTGTGTAAGTGTATCCACTGGTGGGTGTGGGTGTGGTCTAATTCTCGTTTTTCTTCATTAGGTAACCTTTTAAAGTTTTTCCGTTAATTGTATGTGTTATTTTTGTGATTCGGTGTTTGCAATTTTTGAAGTTGTAGCGAGGGATTAATTCATTCGTTTATGACTTGTTGATTAATTGATGTCGGCTTCCGTTGTTTATTTATCTGTTTATCCATTCAGGTATTTTTGTTTAATTATTTTTACGAGTGTCTGTGTGTGTGTGTGTGTGTGTGTGTATTATTTTACTTGTTTCAGTAATTTGACTGCGGCCATACTGGAGCACCACATTGAAGGATTTTTTTAAAAGCGAAAATATCGATCCCAGGACGCATTTTTTTAAAGCCCAATACTTATTCTATCGGCCTCATTTGCCGAACCACTAAGTGAGGAAAACATACACAGATACACACACATATTTATACGACGGGCTTCTTTCAGTTTCCGTCTACCAAATCCATTCACATGACTTTGATCGGACCAAGGCTATAGTAGAAGACACTCGCCCAAAGTGTCACGCAGTGGGACTGAACTTGAAACTACGTTGTTCAGAAGTAATATTCTTACCACACAGCCACCCTTGCCTCTGCACATACGTGTGTATGTGTGTGTAAATGTATGTGTGTGTATGGTTGTATCATTTAAAACGCAATATACCTTGTATATCAACATTAGTCTTTAATACACACATATACACATTAATATACACACACATATACACACATTATACATACAGGTAAATATATAAATGTTGACATGTGCAAGCATAAGTGTGTATCACTTAATATTTGAAGGCTATTTAATGCGACGAGCTGGCAGAATCGTTAGCACGCCGGGCGAAATGCGTAGCCGTATTTCGTCTGCCGTTACGTTCTGAGTTCAAATTCCGCCGAGGTCGACTTTGCCTTTCATCCTTTCGGGGTCGTTTAAATAAGTACCAGTTGCGCATTGGAGTCGATATAATCGACTTAACCCGTTTATCTCTCCTTGTTTATCCTCTCTGTGTTTAGCCCCTTGTGGGTAATAAAGAAATGGGTATTTCGTCTGCCGCTACGTTCTGAGTTCAAATTCCGCCGAGTTCGACTTTGCCTTTCATCCTTTCGGTGTCGATAAATTAAGTACCAGTTACTCACTGGGGTCGATGTAATCGACTTAATCTCTTTGTCTGCTCTTGTTTGTCCCCTCTATGTTTAGCCCGTTGTGGACAATAAAGAAATAACAAACGTCGGGCGAAATGCTTTGCTGTATTTCGTCTGTTTTTACGTTCTGAGTTCAAATTCCTCCGAGGTCGACGTTGCTTTTCATCCTTTCAGAGTCGATAAATTAAGTACCAGTTGCGTACTGGAGTCGAACTAATCGACTGGCCCCCTCCCCCATAATTTCGGGCCTTGTGCCTAGAGTAGAAAATAATATTTGTAGGCTATCTGCGTATATTCACACCAGTGTGGATATGTGTATATGTTTTGTATGCGAGAATCATCTATATCTTAACATAGGTTTGTATAAATGTGCCTATATTTGTGTGTTTGTGTGTGTGTGTGCGTGAAAGTTGAAGTAATACATCAAAGAATTTAATTAATTACAAATTGAAAGCAAAACTTCTCTTAGAATGGTCTGAATTCTCTTTCTTTTTCATTTCTGCTCATAAATTTATAGCCACCCAAATTAGGAGCCATATTCACAAACTAAGGACAAACAAACAGTAAGATACGATAAAACACAACAAACCATCGTCTATCATTGTGTATAGCGTCATATCGATAGATGTTGTCATTGTATGGAATAATGTTACTGTTGGTATTTTGAGATATAGAAACATGTTACTTCTGACATCTGACAATAGGTGAATCGTTATTTGGCCCCAGCAGGCATTCATCCGGCTAACTTATGGTAAAAAAAATGATTTTTTCTTCAATCAAACAATATTTCGTACCACATAATCTATTGTGTCCTGTTTTGTGCAAGTGAAGTGTGAAGTCAAGATTTATGTTTTTTATTGTTTCTGGCAGATCTAGTGACAGTATACATACTCTCTCTCTCTCTCTCTCTCTCTCTCTCTCTCTCTCTCTCCTTCTCTGTCTTTCTCTCTCACCCTCTCAGACTCTTTCTCTTTCTGTCTCTATGTCCATCTCTTTCCTTTCCTTTCTCTCTTTTTCTTTCTCTCTCTTTCTTTTTCTCTCACCTCTTTTTCCATGTCTGTCTCTCTTGTCTCTCTCTCCCGATCTCTCTCTGTTTCTATCTTTCTCTCGCTCGCTCTCTCTCTCTCTATTTGTCTCTCCCCCTCTTTCTCTCGCTCTCTATCCCTCCCACTCTCTCTTGCTCCCACTCTCTCTCCCTCTTTTTCTCTCTCGCTCTCTTTCCCTCCCTCTCTCTCTCTTTCCTTCGCTCTCTCTCTCTCTTTCTCTCTCCCATTTCTCTCTCTCTCGCTCTCTATCCCACCCTCTCTCTCGCTCTTTCTCTCTCTCACTCTCTCTCCTTCTCTATACCCCTCTCATTATTTCTCTCTCCCCCTCTCTCTCTCTCTTTCTCTCTCCCCTTTCTCTCTCTCTCTCGCTCTCTATCCCTCCCTCTCTCTCTCTATCTCTCTCCCCTTTCTCTTTCTCTCTCTCGCTCTTTCTCTCTCCCTCTCTCTCTCTCTCTTTATCTCTCTCTCTCTCTTTATCTCTCTCTCTCTCTCTCTCTGGTGAGCCGGTTAACTTGTCTGTCCGCATAATAACCCAAATGTTACCAAACGTATGTCATCAAAACCAGATTTGTCTGCTCGCCATAACCATTTTGTTTTAACGCTCTCACTCATTGAACTCCAGCCGCCCAGGACATCACCGTCGACAGCAAAATACTGACAATCAATTATAACAAACGTCGGTATTCATTCCAGTCTCGTAATTCCCTTATCGATCTCTCTTTGACGAACCACCGATTAACGAGATGCAGAATAAAACTTGCACTGGTGCAAGCATTAACATGACTGCACACACACAAATACACAGGTGCATGAAACAAACTTGTGTGTGCACATATGTATGCATCTATGTATAAACATGTGTATGTATCTTTGCGTATGTCTCTATATATATGTATGTATATGGCAAAGTTAAGATCTTATCTACGAAACTATTTCATCGGTTATAAGGGCAGGAGTGACTGTGTGGTAAGTAGCTTCCTTACCAGCCGCATGGTTCCAGGTTCAGTCCCACTGCGTGGCACCTTGGGCAAGTAAGTCTCTTCTACTATAGCTTCGAGCCGACCAAAGCCTTTTGAGTGGATTTGATAGACGGAAACTGAAAGAAGCCCGTCGTATATATATATGTGTGTGTGCGTGTGTGTTTTTCACCCCACCCCCCAAAATCGCTTGACAACCGATTGGGGTGTGTTTACGTTCCCGTAACTTAGCGGTTCAGCAAAAGAGACCGATAGAATAAGTACTAGACTTACAAAGAATAAGTCTTGCGATCGATTTGCCCAATTAAAGGCGGTGCTCCAACATGACCGCATTCAAATGACTGAAACAAGTAAAAGAAAGAAAGAATCGGTTCTCAACCTCTGTCTTATAGAATAGAGCGAATGAGGCAAACCTTAACCTCGGTGGAATGCTGCTCTATACATTGTGTCATTTCTAGACCAATTGCTACTTGTTTTTGGTTTCCTGTTGTTAGAACGAGTGTTCTATCGAATCTTACTGTTTGTTTGTTCTTAGTTTGTGAATATGGCTCCAAATTTGGGTGGGTATTTATGAGCAGAAATGAAAACGAAAGAGAATTCAGACCATTCTAAGAGAGGTTTTGCTTTAAATTCGTAATTAATTAAATTCTTTGATGTATTATTTCAAGTTTCACACACACATACGCAGGCACAAACAAACACATTCAGAAATATAGGCACATTTATTACAAGAACCTTGTGATACAAGTGTCTTGTCAAGGACACAATGCGCCGCCGGGGTTTGAACCCACGATCTTACGATCGTGAACCGAATATTCTAACCACAAAACCACGCAACTAGTTTTGCTGTGAACACTTGATATTTCGACAGCAATATCAACAAGAACAACATCACTGTGTTTATCGTACACTCTGGAACGCAGAGCGCCCGGCAACATACTTCTTGGAATTTAGCTGCATGCCTTTACATTCTGAGTTCAAAACAAACTGGGGTCAATTTTGCGTTTCATCCAATTCAGATCGATAAAACCAGTCATGTTTCCACTCCTCCACCAAAATGTGTGACCTTATGCCAATGTTCAGATCCATTCTTTATATCAAAGTGATAGGGAAGAATAACAACTGGAGAAACCAGGTCCACGAAACATTACCAGTTTCAAAACGAAGCCATTTTATTTCTCCTCTGCGCTATCAACCTTTTTAGGCAAAAACATGAAAAAGAAACAATAACCACATGCTTCGGTTTTCCCCTCCGCTCTTAAGCTGGGGTTTTTTTTTCAGCAATTGAATTTGGTTAATAGATTTGGTCCATTAGGTTTGCATCTAATCTACAGTTTTTATATTTCACTTGAAACGAATATTGATTTTGAACTATAAATTTTAGAAAGACAAATGATCTAAATGAACTCATTGAGAAACTTCAGAACTGAAAATATCAACAACAAACATTCAGGAATTTTTTTTTAAGTGAAAGGATTCTGTATAAGTAGCAACTAATTGTACATTGAAACAGCTTTCGCTTGCCAGGTAAATGAGTACAAATCTTGTAGATTTGTTTTGTTTTAGATATTTTTACCAAAATATTTTTCGGTAATCTTGCTGGAATATTTCACCAATACACAAATACATACGCTCATTACGTTGTTGCCATCCAAAATATATTATTATTCTTGATGCCATTCTAAGTATATTATTGTTGTTGTGGCCATACAAGGTACATTGTTGTTGTGGCAATACAAGGTACATTGTTGTTGTGGCAATACAAGGTACATTATTGTTGTGGCCATACAAGGTACAGTGTTGGTGTGGCAATACAAGGTACATTGTTGTTGTGGCCATACAAGGTACAGTGTTGGTGTGGCAATACAAGGTACATTATTGTTGTGGCCATACAAGGTACAGTGTTGGTGTGGCAATACAAGGTACATTATTGTTGTGGCCATACAAGGTACAGTGTTGTTGTGACAATACAAGGTACTTTGTTGTTGTGGCCATACAAGGTACAGTGTTGTTGTGGCACTACAAGGTACATTGTTGTTGTGGCCATACAAGGTACAGTGTTGTTGTCGTAATACAAGGTTCATTATCAGTTGTTAGTTGTCGGAGCACTGCATCCTTCAAAACTTCCATGCTTCCTGAGATTCGCCAACACTACACCTAATTTTCTCCTCTCCATACACACGCAAACATGTATCTGATTCATACACTACATTAGTAGTAGTAGTAGTAGTAGTAGTAGTAGTAGTAGTAGTAGTAGTAGTAGTAGTAGTAGTAGTAGTAGCAGTATGAAGCTGACGAGCTGGCAGAATCGTTAGCCCACCGGGCGAAGTGCTTAGCGGTATTTCGTCTGCCGTTACGTTCTGAGTTCAAATTTTGCCGAGGTTGACTTTGCCTTTCATCCTTTCGGGGTCGATTAAATAAGTACCAGTTATGCACTGGGGTCGATATAATCGACTTAATCCGTTTGTTTGTCCTTGTTTGTCCTCTCTGTGTTTAGCCCCTTGTGGGCAATAAAGAAATAAGTATTTCGTCTGCTGCTACGTTCCGAGTTCAAATTCCAACTATGCTTTTTATCCTTTTGGGGTCAATAAATTAAGTATAACAGTTGAGTACTGGGGTTAACTTGCCCCTCCTCCAAAATTGTGGGCCTTGTGCCTATAGTAGAAAGGGTTATTTTTATTATTATTAAGGCGGCGAGCTGGCAGAATCGTTAGCGCACTGGACGAAATGCTTAGAGGTATTTCGCCCGTTGCTACGTTCTGAGTTCAAATTCCGTCGCGGTCGACTTTGCCTTTGATCCTTCCGGGGTCGATAAATTAAGTACCAGTGAAACAGTGAATTCGATAAAATCGACTTACCCCCTCTCCCAAAACTGCTACCCTTGTGGCAAAATTTGAAACATTATTATTATCATTATTATTATTATTAATATTAATATTATTATTATTACTATTATTATTATTATTATTATTATTATTATTATTATTGAGTGAGAGAGCAGTTCATGCCATCAAAGTGACACTGGGGTAAAATATACGAAGCCCAATATACCCATCATGACTACCCGTCTGATAAAGGTACAAAGGCACATGCATCACAACCATATGTGCGCGACATGGTGATCTTATATCAAGATAAACAGCACATGACCTTGCAGGTGGGGCCCAGTTAGAATTTTCTTCAGGTTGAGTAGCCCATCCCGCTCAAACGGTCCCTGAATAAGGGTTGTTTAAGGATGTTGAAAGAACCACCCATGTTTCCAGAGGTGAACTATTCAAACCCCAAAGAATCCTCTCAACACATGGCTATGATGCTCCCCCACTACTTCTGCTCGTGATCAGAGATGCACATATCGTCAGCCACTAAGGGACATGCTCAACTGGTTAAGGTCAAACAACTGACAAGCAAATCTGTGGTATTGAGCAGAATATTTGCTGTAGCCCATCTTTTATACCAAGACAAAACAATGTACATGATAACACTTCCAATCAGTTAAGATCAGAAGCCATGAGAGCCACTGCCTGGTACTGCATCAGGGCATTTATTATTATTATTATTATTATTATTATCATTATTATTATTATCATTATTATTATTATTATTATTATTATTATTATTATTATTATTATTATTATTATTATTATTATTATTATTATTATTATTATTATCACGAAGCCGATGTAGTTTATCTGTTTGCCTGTTACATTTCAACAACTTGCAGTGGACTTTTATCGTTCACATGAAGTTTTTGAGGATTCCCTCTTAATCTTCAAACTTCCCTCGCTTACAAAAATGGCAATAGCTCGTCATATTCCTTTTCCACAAAGCTAAAGCAAATACGATTCAGCTTAAGGACGGTTCAATAGAATAAATTCGTTTCTCCATATTTACTTAATAACGTCAACCCTCCAGATAAAGTATGTTTTTCGACCAAACCTATTTCGCAAGAATCAGAAGTATCCCCAACCCGTAAAAGCATTTCGTAAGAAGTCTTGTTGGAATAAACTCCACTTTAGGTTATGGTTTAAGAATATCTATTTTCAGTTTTAAGAAGTCAGCTACACCAGGCTGGCATTATCATTTCCTATCTGTAATAGACAAAAGCATAAACAGCGAAATTAAATTCACTTTATTTTGAAGTAAATTCACGTTCCAACTTCTGTTAAACAAGGACCTATATTTATACTCCACTGTGCTCGCCAAGCTAACTCACCAACGTGGTCAATGACATTTAATTTTCGTGACAAATCTCTAAAGAATAAGAACGAATAAATTAGCTGTTTAGTAGATAAACGAAGCCTTAGGAATTGTGAAGTTTGTAAGGTGGAGATAGCAGTTGGTTGAATGAAAAATTTATTTTGTATGCTTGATAAGGAAATTTAAATCTCGAGAGAAAATCACAGCATAGAATATCACAACGTAGAAATTTTTCAGATACACCTAAGAAATATTCTCTAACCATTATTTATAGGATTTGATTTACAGTTGTTTTATACTTACTGCGTCTTATCTTTTCTTCTCCCAGTTCCTCTTCTTACGTTTATATTTTATCTATTATAATTGTTGTTGTTGTTGTTGTTATTTAAGGCGGTGTGCTGGGGTAGCTCGTTTCGTCAGCGGTATTTCGCCCGTCGCTAAGTTTTGAGTTCAAATTCCGCCGAGGTCGACTTTACATTTCATCCTTTCTGGGTCTATAAATTAAGTACCAGTGAAACACTGGGGTCGATGTAATCGATTAGTCCCCTACCACGAAATTTCAAATCATGTACCTATAGAAAAAATTATTATTATTATTATTATTATTGCTTCTACCACATCATTTTGTTGCTGTGATTGTTACTACTTCTTTTTTTGTTTTATGGTTATTGTTGTTGTTGTCGTTGTTGATGATGATGGTGATGTTGTTATTTTTATTGTTGTTCTTATTGTTGTTTAGCCTTAGACCAACCTTAATAAAGGAGACTTATAATCAAAGACGTAACAGCCGTAACCGTGCTGTCATTTTTTTTGTTTTTTTGTTGTTGCTGATTTTTTTTGTTTTTGGGTTGTTTTTTTTTCAAACATAAGGTATACAGAATTATATTATCCAATTTACTCTGCCTTCTTTTAAAATGTCAGGGTATTTTTTGAGATAGATTTAGGGCGGCCAGCTAACGGAATCGTTAGCGTATCGGACAAAATGTTTCACGGGATTTCTTCCGGCTTCACGTTCTAGGTTCAAAAGTGGTCGAGGCTAACATTACCTTTCGTCCTTTCCAGATCAATAAAACAAGTACCAGATAAGCAATTGGGAGCCAATGTAATCCACCTCTGCTTCCATTCAAAATTCTTAGCATTGTGCTGAAATTTTAAAAAATCACTTGAGAGAGATTTGGCTGCTATTTTTAACAGACAAATCGACTTCAAGAGTTTACTATATTTGATCGATTTTGTTGGTATTATTTGGGACGATGTCGCAATTTTTGTTGTCTTGTTATTCGTAGTTGTACAGCAGAAGTTTTTTTTATATGTTTGATGCTCTCCAACGCCGCCCTCTCAAAACTCAATTTCTCTCATGTTCCCAGGAGTGTTCCGGTCAATATTCATAGACTTCAACAAGATAGAGCTTGTACGAGAGAAATGAAGAGATATTTTGCTCTAAGCAGAAACAATTTGCGATGTAAGATCATTAATGGCATCAGACACCGAACAAGTTCTAACAATGTGTGAATGGTGCTGAATGTACAAGGAAGCTAATGTTGTTGCATTAGAATTTTAGTGTATGAATATCCGTCCTTCTTTTGACATATATGTATGTACATATGTATTATTATGTATGTATGTATGTATGTATGTATGTATGTATGTATGTATGTATGTATTATGTATGTATGTATGTACTTACGTAAGTATGTATATGTGTTTGTATGTATATATGTATATGTGTTTGTATTAGAATATTATTGTGTATGAATATCCGAGCTTTATTGACATATATGTATGCATGTACTTATGTATGTATGTATGTATGTATGTGTGTGTGTATGTATGTATGTATGTATGTATGTATGTATGTATGTATGTATGCATATATGCATGCATGTATGTACTTATGTAAGTTTGTATGTATGTATATGTGTTTGAATGTATATATGTATGTTTGTATGTATACATGCATATATGCCTGCATATATGTATGTATATATGTATGTATGCATGTATGTGTGTGTATGTATGTATGTATGTGTCTATTATGTACTTAAGTATGTATGTATATATGTTTGAATGTATATATGTATGTATCTGTATGTATGTATGTATGTATCTTTATGTATGTATGTATGTATGTATGTATGTATGTAAACTTGGGAGAGGCAGGGCTTTGCGATCACATTTATTTTTAAATGATATCATAAACCTAATTACCAAATGTATTCAGATAAGTGTATTAGGAGATGGGAAAATGGCGACCCTGTAAAATAAAATCTTGCGACTAACTTAACATAAATTCACAAATCAACGAGGGAGTAATCACAGAATCGCTCTGCCAGCCATAAATATCAATGGAATCACTCTCCAATCACATTGTACCAATTTGAATCAAGATGATGATGAAGAAGAAGAAGAAGAAGAAGAAGAAGAAGAAGAAGAAGAAGGCACAAGGCCTTAAGGGGAAGGGGCTAGTCGATTATATCGACCCCAGTACTTACTTTATCGACCCCGAAAGGATGAAAAGCAAAGTCGACCTCGGCGGAATTTGAACTCTGGAATATAAAGCCGGAAAAAATGCCGTAAAGCAGTTTGACCGGTGTGCTAACTATTCTGATAGCTCACCACCGACTACTACTACTTCTACTACTACTACTACTACTAATAATAATAATAATAATAATAATAATAATAATAACAACAACAACATCAGGTAGGATTTTCCACAGCTCATCTCATCGACAGAGCTACAGGCCTGGATTTAGAGTAGACCTAGAAAGGGTGTTTGACACTTGGAGTGTCGGCAAGTGATCAAAGCCCTCTCTGACCGTCGGGCAAGGCGGTCAGTGAAAGTCCCACATTGGAGTCTTATGGGAAAGTAGTGGCGAGCAAGAGCAACAACGCCCCCGAGGAAACCTCTATGCTTCGGAAGGAATCAAATAGCTGGTCTTTTCCTGAGGACTTTTGGACGGGGCAGAAGTAGCTCTGCCGGTTCGGGACAACCTCCACAGGCACAGAAGCGCTGTCAGACGGACATATCCAAGATGTGCACAGGGCGATGAAACCGTTCTACATCCACTCGTCCAGCATCCGGATGTTGCAAAGACTTGCGGAGCTTTGTCGAACAGCTGTTGACGCGGATGCGTTGAGTTATCAGCCAAGTCCATCGTGAGATTCGCCTCGTCGCCTTCTTTTGACCGGGAAGTGAAGGGAGTTTTCCTCTGTCTGGTGGCTATGGTGAAAAAGGTTGTGTGGTGGACAAGGCTCAATGTACAGAAGACACTTTTGGGGAATTTTATTGTTTACTTATTCTTGTTAATTGTTGTTTTTGCTGTATACACGTAATTTTGTGTTAAGCCCCACCCGTCCCTTGTTTTGTACTGTCCCATTTTTTCTGTATTCGACCCTTGTGGCCAATAAAGAAATTATTATTATCATTATTATTATTATTATTATTATTATTATTATTATTATTATTGCCGCAGGTACGTTGGTGTAATGGTAACAAACTTGTCGCAAGCATAAAGATTATTATTATTATTATTATTATTATTATTATTATTATTATTATTATTGAGATAACCTCCAATGAAATTTCATTAATTATTGGAATATATAATATTCAGAGACTAATTCAAGATTTTTCAGTAATTACAAAGTTTTAGTAACCAACGCCTATAAATGGGAATTGTTGTGACAAACACTAATTTTATCACTAAGAGACAATTTAAAACAGGTTATTACCATTTTAACATTATTAGCGTAATCATCCTCTCGAGAAACAACAAAATTCTGTATCAATGTATTTCCTAAATTCAAATGTACGGATACACATATACGCATATGTGTGCACACGGGTGTTTGTGTATGGGGGGTATGTGTTGTGTGTGTGTTCATGCGTAAGTGAGTGACTATATGTGTATAGAGATAGATGTATGCAAGCATATATATATATAATATATATATATATATGCATGTACATATATACATGCATATATGTGCATGTATATATAAATATTATACACACACATATATATATGTATGTATATGTGTGTGTGTATACACAACATATATACGTATATGTATATATATGTTTGGTGATATGCTTTTATCATACACACACACACTCACACACACACACACACAGACACACACACACACACACACACACACACACACACACACACACAACCATAGAATCGTTAATTTTTTTCTTCTTATTGCATCGCTCTAATAAGTTGTTTCCGTTATTTGCCCCACCAACATCGAGAAAAACATCTCCATTTTGCCTTCAATTTCAGTTCTGCTAATTATATTCCGAATTGTTTGTTTACATTCTACAACTGATGTCTACATGTAACGAAAACATCGACGCAAACCACGGCGCAGATTCCATTTTTCACACTTCAATTACAAATCAAAAGAAACCGTGAACATACAGAATTAACGCATCGATTTTTCTATCTCCATAACATACATACGTGAGAAAACACACACACAAACGTACATACATACATGCATACATACATATTTGTGTGTGTGTGTGTGTGTGTGTGTACATATATATATATATATATATATAATATATATATATTTATATATTTATATATATATATATATTATATATTTATATATATATTTATATATATATATATATTTATATATATATTATATATATATAATATATATATATATATATTTATATATATATATATATATATATAGCAATTAAGGACAACTACTTAATAAGGAAAACTTAACAAGAAATTGTCAGGTAGATAGCGTGAAAACCTCATAAGAGAAAAAATTTCGAAAATAATTATTTCTTATTGAACATATTAATTTATATATAGAGGGCATTATACATACATGCCAAGGGCATTATACATACATGCCACACGCTAAGAGGGACAATTAGTCATTTCTACCAAAAATATTACTAATCCCACCGAATGCAATTTTTCAAAGTAAGACATTTAAAAAATATAGACCTGTATCACAGTGATTTCATACTTACGTATTCATCAGCAGGCCTGAATGTATCATAAATAAACGACCCTGTCCCGCTTAAGCCGATCAGCTAACTGATCAACATCAACGAAGCACATGGGTGAGTTTACATATATTACATCCTGTAAATGGCATACTTTTACGAATTGCATTTCGGAAAAGGAAAAGTTTTTTCGGAATAAAAATTTAGCAATTAAGGACAACTACTTAATAAGGAAAACTTAACAAGAAATTGTCAGGTAGATAGCGTGAAAACCTCATAAGAGAAAAAATTTCGAAAATAATTATTTCTTATTGAACATATTAATTTATATATAGAGGGCATTATACATACATGCCAGAGGGCATTATACATACATGCCACACGCTGATCGGCTTAAGCGGGGCAGGGTCGTTTATTTATGATACATTCAGGCCTGCTGATGAATACGTAAGTATGAAATCACTGTGATACAGGTCTATATTTTTTAAATGTCTTACTTTGAAAAATTGCATTCGGTGGGATTAGTAATATTTTTTGGTAGAAATGACTAATTGTCCCTCTTAGCGTGTGGCATGTATGTATAATGCCCTCTGGCATGTATGTATAATGCCCTCTATATATAATATATATATATATATTTATATATATATAATATATATATATTATATATATATATATATATATGTATATATATATGTATGTATGTATGTTGTATGTATATGTATGTATATATTTATATATGGTAAAATCACTTCAAATTTAATCAAATCTGAGAGAACATCGCCATTAATTTGCGAATGTCATTTTCTTTTCTTCCTTCACAAACAATATTTTTATATTCACCATAAAATGTTATTTTTAAAGTGTTCTATGTGCCAAAGGCATCACTAAGCATTGGTCTATATCTCAAGCAAAACAGACGAAATACAAACTGCCAGCTTGGTATGAGATGTATGAAAAATACGTGTAATTAAAATTTTCACTGTAAAGATAATTACAGATATTATTTTGCAGCGCTCTTAGGAAAGTGGTTTTTTTTTTTTTCTCTGAGTTGACCATAATACTGTGAATGGAATTCGGTCAACAGAAAATGGACCTTCCTTTGGTTTTATGTGTGGAATGTTCCAGTTGTTCGGTCAATGGAACTGTGTAAATATTGTGTACAGTCACTTGTACAGTTAGCGCTATCTCAAGCAGAATCATTGCGGTTTTATCAAATAGAATTGACTCAAATTGGAAATGCAGTTCAAACAACCTTGACGGTAGAACTGTGAGAGAGCAGTGCATGCCATCAAAGCGACATTATTATTATTATTATTAGTAGTAGTAGTAGTAGTAGTAGTAGAGGTGGTGGTGGTAGTAGTAGTTGTAGTATCATTATTATCATTATTATTATTACTATCCTAACCAACTATATAATAGAATAGGACAGTAAAATAAGTATATACAGATATGTGTGCATTGACTGAGAGATGCTCTAACCAACAATACGAAATATTGAGAATCAGTTCAATAAGCATGCAGCACAGATATTCTTAACAGACATATCCTTGACGTGACACACCTGAAAGGCCTTACACTCGAAGCTTGGAGCTTATACATTTTCAAAGATATCAAAGAACTCTTGTTGACATGAAGCTGACAATCATCAATTAAAAAGAACATTTGCCATATCTTCGAGTCACGAATTCACACAAACATCTTTCTCTAAGTTTCTTTCTAAACGACAAACAAGCTAAGATCTAACAAAAGCAATTCGAATGGAAAATTTGCCGAAGTTAGATTCTTAATGAAACCTGTAAACGTTGGAAATGTTGAAAGAAAATAATTCCTTCAAAATCATGAAGAATTTTTGTTTGGTTCCAAAATAAAAGTCCCTAAAAATGGTTTTTTTAATGTTTGTAAATGAATCTTAATTTCGTTGAAATATTGAAATTTCCTTAAATACAAATGTTTTACAATTTTACAAAGTAAATAAATGTTCAACAGCATTTCGTCCGTCTTTACATTCTGAGTTCAAATTTTGCTGAAGTCGGTTTTACCATTCATCCGTTCGGGGTCGATGAAATGGACTGGGGTCGATGAGATAGACTAACCCCATACTCCCAAAATTAAAAACCTTCTGTCAATAGTAGAAACGAATATTAAGGCAGCAAGCTGACGGAATTGTGAGAAATGCCGAACAAATTACTTGACGTCATTTCGTCCGGCTTCACGTTCTGAGTTCAAATTTCGCCGATGTCGACTTTGCTTTCATCCTTTCTTGGTCTAAAAATAAATACCAGCTGAGTACTGAATCGATATAATCGACTAACCCTCCCCACATAATTCCAGGCCTTGGGCTTATTATATATCATTTTCTTATTATTTGTTACAATAATACATTCCAGATTCTATTATTGCCGCTGGGATTCCATTACCAAATCTTTGTGTTACTACGCAGTATAAATGAGTTAATCAATAAATGTAGATCAATCTTTTACCTCGGCATAATTACTTTAAATGCATCATTAGCTTGTTTGATCATTATCCTGAGGTGCGAGGGTCGTATTGTAAAATATTGTGTCCTATCTTGTTCATGTTCCATTATAAAAAAAATTATCTTCGAAGATTGCAATTTTTGTAACCTAATTTCAAGAGTGTTTCTATCATTCCTTCCCAGTTCCCGTTAGGCTTACCATATTACACATGATTCCACTTCAAAATATCCTCAATTATTATCATTAAGTTCAACTGTAATTTTATCTTCTAAAAACACACTAAAACTTTCTGCTATTATATCTGTTTATTTCCAACAATTTTCTAACAATCATTTAGCCTCGGTTATCCATATGTGTTTTTGCATTGGCACCAAAACTGTAATTATGTTTTGAAATACTTATAGCAGTGTCTTGAGAAAAAATTACAAACTTGTATTGTGAATATTATTTTTGCATTAGTTTCTTTACAGCAGATATATCTTTGATCGTCTATGTGTCTTATTTATATAAATATATAAAAGGATCCTCATAATTCTAATTAGACTCAAGCTATAAACGTTCTTATTCACTCGGCACACATTGTTATTTCTAGGTTATTGCAATGTATTTTTCACAAAGGCAGCCATATTGAGAGGATAATGCTAAGAATACTGATTGGATTATCAAAAGAAATTATGTATACGTTTGATTTTTCTAAGTTTCCAGCATAGCATTTATTAATTATACAAGGAATCGTCTCAGAAGATTTCAGAAATAGTAACATATTTCCCTGAACCTTCACTAAAGTCACATCCACCCAAGAATTACTTAGCCATAAGAACAGTATCTAAAACGTCCCGGACATTTACATAAGTTCTTATGATCGGGAAAACCGGACGGCTGTAAGGTCAGGAAAGAGGGACGCTTAGCGAAAGAAGAAACAATTCAGTTAGAGAGGGCTTCAAGTAATGGGACAAGAATGGAAGTCTTATACTACAAAGGAGTTATATTTCTTTAATGTACAAAGGGAACGTAGAAAAATTAAAGAAGTGATACATATAAGGTTTGATGACATTTTAGTCAGCAAACTCAGCGCTTTACATCAGCGCAATATGGCTGCTTTACCGAAAGATAATTTTAAATAATCTAAGCATGAAAACTCAGTTGTATATACATGCCCAGTACATTATTTACTTCATTTACATTATTTACATTTGACGGGTATTTGTCCTCATCTTGTTTGTTGTTAACACAACGTTTCAGCTGATAAACCCTCCAGCCTTCATCAGGTATCTTGGGAAAATTTCGAACCTGAGTTCTCATTCCTAAGGTATTTTTCGATCTTATTATTATTATTATTATCATTATTATTATCATTATTATTATTATTATTATTGTTGTTATTATTATTATTATTATTATTATTATTATTATTATTCAGGTCATTGCCTGGAATCGAACTCGGAATATTGGGGTTAATAGCCCGCACTCTTAACCATTACGCCATATGCTCAATAATAACATCGAAAAATACCTTAGGAATGAGAACCCAGGTTCGAAATTTCCCCCAAGACACAAGATGAAGGCTGGAGGGTATATCAGCTGAAACGTTGTGTTAACAACAAACAAGATGAGGACAAAATCCATCAAATATAAATAATGTAAATAATTCCTCAGCTCTTAAATATAGTACATACCCAGTAGTTAAGATCATTACTATCCTTATTTAATTTAGAAATAAAGATTTGCAATATATACATTGGAAGCACTCCGTCGGTTACGACGATGAGGGTTCCAGTTGATCCGAATCAACGGAACAGCCTGCTCATGAAATTAACGTGTAAGTGGCTGAGCACTCCACAGACACGTGCACCCTTAACGTAGTTCTCGGGGATATTCAGCGTGACACAGAGAGTGACAAGGCCGGCCTCTTGAAATACAGGTACAACAGAAACAGGAAGAGTGAGAGAAAGTTGTGGTGAAAGAGTACAGCAGAGATCACCACCATCCCCTGCCTGAGCCTCGTGGAGCTTTTTTTAGGTGTTTTCGCTCAATAAACACTCACAACGCCCAGTCTGGGAATCGAAACTGCGATCCTATGACAACGAGTCCGCTGCCCTAACCACTGGGCCATTGCGCCTCTACAATATATATACATATCTAATAATCAAACATAAGTGTGAAACTTAATATCGAAAAATGTTAAAATATGCAGTTACTAATCTGAAATATTATAAATTGAAGGTTTGGTCTTTCCGTTTCTGTTTTATGCAGAAACCGGAAGAATCTCTTGCTTGCTTTATTTTGATCGCGACTTTTTTTGCAAATAACAGACCACCGTGAGATTATAATAATTATCCGATTTCCTCGGGGTATTTATTTCTGCAGTTTCCGATTCTGTATTTCATAAATCTTCCTGCTATCAAACTTGTTGTTTATTAATTAACTGTGCTGTAGACGAACTAAATGCTGTGCTCCGTTTATTTTTAGAACTTTGTGTTTCGATATTAAACCCCCACCAGGAGCCGACTTTTACCTAATCTGTCAAGCTTCTCTGTTAAAAGAGTCAAGTATTGGAACTAATTTCATCGTAGGCGCAGGAGTGGCTGTGTGGTAAGTACCAGCCACATGGTTCCGGGTTCAGTCCCACTGCGTGGCACCTTGGGCAAGTGTCTTCTACTATAGCCTCGGGCCGACCAAAGGCTTGTGAGTGGATTTGGTAGACGGAAACTGAAAGAAGCCCGTCGTATATATGTATATATATATATATATATATGCGTGTGGTGTGTATTTGTGTGTCTGTGTTTGTCCCCCTAGCATTGCTTGACAACCGATGCTGATGTGTTTATGTCCCCGTTATTAGCGGTTCGGCAAAAGAGACCGATAGAATAAGTACTGGGCTTACAAAAAAATAAGTCCTAGGGTCGAGTTGCTCGATTAAAGGCGGTGCTCCAGCATGGCCACATTCAAATGACTGAAACAAGTAAAAGAGTAAAGAGTCTACACCTCTGTGACAAGGCGTGTAACTCTGAGCTACCTTAGAAATTGTGGTCGTTATTATTTGGTATATACTTTAGAGAGTGAGACAAAGTACATGATACATTTAACTACGGACTTGTACGATCTAAGTTCAAATCGCACCAAGATCACGCTTGTTCTTCATCATTTGCCTAATATCGGTCATGTATCCCTCGCCATATCGCGGTTCCCTCGCCATATCGCGGTTCCCTTGCCATATCACGGTTCACCTATCGCGTACCCAGTACATCGCAGTTCACCTAATGCGCACTCAGTACATCATGGATTTTTCTAGCTAATATATCTAAATTTATATCGCGGACTCCTCAGTTTATCGCAGGTCATCCCATAAGTTCTGTCCGAATTTTGAATGAAGAAAACAAGTGATCAAATGTTATATTTAATTGAAATTTAATCATCAATGTACTTTCCCTGATTATCTATGGCTTCCTTCCATCTATTTACAAGCTTTTTAATCCCGTCAATGTAAAATTCTTTTGGTTTCAAAGCGATGAAAAGTCAGTTTCGACCTCCTCCTGGCTTGCGAAAGTTATGTCCCCCAAATGATTCTGTAAACTACGAAACAAATGGTAGTCTGAAGGAACAAGGTCAGGAGAATAAGATTGATGAGGAAAACTTTCCCAAGCAAGCTCTTCTATCTTCTGTGATGTGATCTTTGCAGTGTGGGGTCGCACATTGTCCTGATGAAACATCACTCCTTTTCGATTCACTAAAGCGGGTCTTTTTTTCATCAAAGCTTGGTTCAAACGCTCTAATTGCTGACAGTAGACTTGAGCATTGATTGTTGCATTAGGTGGTAATAATTCAAAGTGAATTACTCCTTTGCAATCCCACCAGATAGACAGAAGAACCTTTTTCCTATGAAGTTCCCTTCTCGGTTGTGATTGAGCATTTTCCCTTTAAGCAAGCCACTGTGGAACTTGAACTCAGAACGTAAAGAGATGGAATAGATAGCACAAAGCACATTAACGTATCTATCTCACCAATACTCTAAGGAATCTGCCAATCTCCCGCCGCCCTTTATTAGGTATACATATAGATACTGAGGTATATAGTTGGAATCCTTTATATTTGCAATAAAATCCTCACTGTGGTTGGCTTTACCTTTCGTCCTTTTGCGGTTGGTAAGTACCAGCTGTGTACTAAGGTCAGTTTAATCAACCATGCATTCCTTAAAATATAGGCGGCGAGCTGGCAGAATCGTTAGTGTGCCGGGCGAAATGCTTAGCGGTATTTCGTCTGTCGCTACGTTCTGAGTTCAAATTCTGCCGAGGTCGACTTTGCCTTTCATCCTTTCGGGGTCGATTAAATAAGTACCAGTTACGAACTGGGGTCGATATAATCGACTTAATCCCTGTGTCTCTCCTTGTTTGTACTCTCTGTGTTTAGCCCCTTGTGGGTAGTAAAGAAACAGGTATTTCGTTTGTCGTTACGTTCTGAGTTCAAATTCCGCCGAGGTCGACTTTGCCTTTCATCCTTTCGGGGGTCGATATAAGAACGGTATGTCACGGCAGAAATAGCATTGATAATGCGCCAACACGATCAAGGCTGATCAGAAGTCTAAACAAAACAACAACAAAAACTATGCAGTTTCGGGGGAAGGAGTAAGTTGAAAACATCGACCCCAGTATCCAACTGGTACTTTGTCTGTCCTTGTTTGTCCCATCTATGTTTAGCCCCTTGTGTGCAATAAAGATATATATGTTAGGTATTACAATTAGGTAATGAAATGGAGACGATTGAGCAGAACTGATAGAATACACTTGATTCTAATTCCAGAGTCTTGGATAAGAAATAAAGATTTAATGGCAATAGATTTTCCAATAATTTGGTAGCACCACAACTTTCTGTTTCCATTGTGACGAAAATTGTTTTGTTTTTGTTTTGTTTTATTGCTTTTTTTTATTATTCTACCAGTCATTCTGGATTCTGCATGTTTTCGGAGATTTCTATAAATCAGCAGCGTTAATGAATACCCTCGCCATGGTTTACAGTATTAATTGGTTTATAACCGATATATCTACATCAATTAGTTATCATGTAATTACTTCTAATGTGTAATTCACTTGTTCGCTAACATCTCTGTAGATATTGCCTGTTTTTATACAGTTTGTATAAATTTAGCTCTTAAAATGTTTCTAATTTTTCTGCATCTCACGTTGGAGGCATATATTTACTTAACAGAACACTTGACGCTTTCTTTCGCCTGTTTTGTTCCTTTTTTCCTATACCATTTGTTCTATTCAATATCGTTTCTCCTTCTCTTTAATGCTACAGCTATAATATACTGAAGCAGGAATTGTATTGTAGTTATGTTCTACTGTTTCATGATTTTCCTTCTTGATGTGTTCTGTTGTTATCCGCATTTACCTTCTTTTAGTATTTTCTTTTTAATAATTTCCTATCTGGTTAATTGTATTCAGTTGTTGCTTTTAAATATATCTTTCTCTGCGTTTCGACGATTTTACTCTATTTTTTGTACATGCGTACTGAGAATATTTTATCACCAGATTTGTTAAAGCAATACTCTGATATTATTGCTTGATAGATTAAGGGAAGGCTTTTACGAATCCTAATTACTTGGTTCTGGTCCTTTGATGCATTTCTGCTTCACAGGGCTTCTGTTATTCTTTTGATTAAGTAACACACCATATGTTTTTATATCCAACGACGGGAAATTTATATCGATAATACATCTGCTGGAATAAGATAAATCTGCTTCAAATCATTCCCTAACGTATTAAAACGCGAAGAGGACACACTGGATTATGCGGTCTTAGATATAGTCGGAAAATAAGAATGGTATGTCACGGCAGAAATGGCTTTGATAATGAGCCAACACGATCAAGGCTGATCAGAAGTCTAAACAAAACAACAACAACAACTATGCAGTTTCGGGGGAAGGGGTGAGTCGATTACATCGACCTCAGTATTCAACTGGTACTTATTTTATTGACATCGAAAGGATGAAAAGCAAATTCTACCTTGGTGATATATTCTTTTCTACTCTAGGCACAAGGCCCGAAATTTTGTGGGAGGGGGCCAGTCGATTAGATCGACCCAAGTACGCAACTGGTACTTAATTTATCGACTCCTGAAGGATGAAAGGCAAAGTCGACCTCAGTGGAATTTGAACTCACAACGTTAAGACAGACGAAATACCTGTTTCTATTTTTTTACTACCCACAAGGGGCTAAACACAGAGAGGACTAACAAGGACAGACAAAGGGATTAAGTAGATTACATCAACCCCAGTGCGAAACTGGTACTTAATTTATCGACTCCGAAAAGGTGAAAAGCAAAGTCGACCTCGGTGGAATTTGAACTCAGAACGTAATGGCAGACGAAATACCAATTTCTTTACTACCCACAGGGGGCTAAACACAGAGAGGACAAACAAGGACAGACACACGGATTAAGTCGATTATATCGATCCCAGTGCGTAACTGGTACTTATTTAATCGACCCCGAAAGGATGAAAGGCAAAGTCAACCTCGGCGGAATTTGAACTCAGAACGTAACGGCAGATGAAATACGGGTACGCATTTCGCCCGGCGTGCTAACATATCTGCCAGCTCGCCGCCTTGACAGACGAAATACCGCTAAGCATTTCGCCCGGCGTGCTAACGTTTCTGCCAGCTCGCCACCTTACCTTGGTGATATATTGAATAACGTCGTTCTTGAAAAAAGTATATGTGGTATTTCAAAAAGCAGCGTTGTAGCGGTTGAAGCACCCGGGTCTAAGTAGCAAACTCACTGTTGTTTTCTCCGTTGGTTTAAGCCACTTTCTTCAGTTATTTCCATTTCTAGTTTTCGCTTCCAAATCCAAGGAATCACATTGCCATCAAATCAACTCGAATGTCCCTACTTGGTCAAAATCTCATAGAAAAAAAATCAACCAAATCTTCTCAAATCAAGAACATAACGTCTTAAATAAAACAGGAAGGTCGTGATAAAGAATGCACAGGTAAAAAAAAAAAAAAAGTTCTTCCCAGAGAAAGAAATTCAGGATAGTTATGGTTGGAACTCTTATCTTTTTATATCATCAAACCTGATCAACAGCTTCGTACATTAACTACTCTGTAGCAAATTTTATAATTTCATTAATTAAGTCTCATCAACCTTCAAATGTCCAGAAATTTTCCAACTGACAAGCTTCACTATCTTTGATAGGCGACGAAAACAACATGGGATCGATGAAGGCAAGAGGAGTAAACAAACAATAAATTCTGTTATAATTACCAGTTCCTCGGCTGATATAAAACCATCAGTTATAATCTTTTAACGATTAATTTTGATCAAATATAATTTGCGAGATTATAAGATTTTTCAGTCGCACCTGGCTACGATGCAGAACTTCTTTTGGTTTTGTTGTTATTTTATATTTTGTATTTTGTTGTTGCTGTTTGTTTTTATTACTGCTTCGTTAACTCTTCATGTATTTCTAGTTGATACAGAAAGATAATTACATTTTCTGTAACAAAATTAGTAATATTTTCTTCTCACTTTAAGAAACAGTTTTATGTCCGTCCGCTTCACGTTTTATTATTGTTGTTGACTACTTTTTTATAAGCATCCTATCGCCACCTAAATGTGTGAAGCCATATCGTTTGACCTGCACAAAATGCAGAAGAGCAGATGCTGCTGCTGTGCTGTTGCTGTTGCTGTTGAGCGAAGCAGTCTTCGTCCCAGGGCTCGCAGTAGGAGAAGTCCGAATCGAGGTCCTTTGCTATTCGTAAGACCCGCAGAAGAGAGAACAGCTCAACCCCCGACACCGAGAGCATCGACGGATGGATGAATGCGCATCCAGGTTCAGCGGTTGCGTAGGAAGTCGGGGACAAGAAACAGGAAGAAAGAGTGAGAGAAAGTTGGAGCGAAAGAGTACAACAGGGGTCGCCACCACCTCCTGCAGCAGCCACGTGGGGCTGTAGGTGTTTTCGCTCCATAAACACACACAACGCCCGGTCTGGGAATCGAAACTGCGATCCTCCGACCGCGAGTCCACTGCCCTAACCACTGGGCCATTGCGCCTCCACAGATGCTGCAGCCCGGTAAGACGTGATCTGGGACAAAGCACGACAGCCAGGCAGTAGCAGATGACAAAAGCGATGTAAGCATTCGCTAGCCCTGCTTTATTTTTCAGATGCAGCCTCTTCCTGTGTGAGCCTGGCCACCTAGCTCGTCACCTTGTCCTGGACCAACATAGACTCCGAGCAATTTAATTGGCACCTTTTCAGCACTCTACTATGTTGTTGGAAGACATGGACCTGCCTTTCCATTTGACAAGCCGCAGGGCCACTCACTTTTCATTTTGTTTCTTTCACAACGTCGTAGTCCCGTGGAGCTGTACCGATCGCTTCGATGTGTCTGATGTCCGACAATATGTGATTAATTATCTGAGATCTTATCAAAGTTTTGTTTCTTTTAATCTTATCCTATTCCTTCAGCTCAATAGTTTCGTTCTACTTGAATCTTTGTTAAGTCTGATGTCCGACAATATGACTGATATTTCGCATGCTAGCACGCGCGAGATACTCCTCAACGTCTTCTTGCAATGGTAGCTAAAAAATCAGCACATACAGAAGTGACGAATGGTGACAGACTTGACGGACCCAACGCTTAATGCTGAGTAGTTCCGATAGGTGGTCGTTCATCCTAACCATCCAGCACTTGTCGCTATAT
>NC_043008.1:9824376-9851876 GCF_006345805.1 Octopus sinensis
ACAAACACACACACATATATATAGATATATACGACGGGCTTCTTTCAGTTTCCGTTTACCAAATCCACTCACACGGCTTTGGTCGGCCCGAGGCTATAGTAGAAGTCACCTTGCCTTAGGTGCCACGCAGTGGGACTGAACCCGGAACCATGTGGTTGGTAAGCAAGCTACTTACCACACAATTTTTTTATCAATCATTTCTATATTACTATAGAAATGATATTTCTACGCTATCAAGACTTGAATGTTTTGACTCACCATACATTTTATTTAAAAAATGCGAGAACCCGTGTAATAATTTATACCCTACTTCATGTGAAACATCTTTCATTGTTTCTAACCCCTTTCTTCTATGTCTCCCTATCTATCTCTTTTTTCTTTCTCGCTTTTCCCACTCTATTTCATTCTATAATTTTTTTTCTATTTGTTTCAGTCATTTAACTGCGGCCATGCTGGAGCACCGCCTTTAGTCGACCAAATCGACCCCGGGACTTATTCTTTGTAAGCCCAGTACTTATTCTATCGGTCTCTTGTGCCGAACCGCTAGGTAACGGAGACATAAACACACCAGCATCGGATGTCAAGCAATGCTAGGGGGACAAACACAGATACACAAACACACACACATACACATACATATACATATATATACAAATATATACGACGGGCTTCTCTTCAGTTTCAGTCTACCAAATCCACTCACAAGGCTTTGGTCGGCCCATGGCTATAGTAGAAGACACTTGCCCAAGGTGCCACGCAGTGGGACTGAACCCGGAACCCGTGGTTGGTAAACAAGCTACTTACCACACAGCAACTCCTGCGCCTATCATTTCTTTTTCTTTCAAGTTACTCTAAATATACCCATCCTAGTTAATTCATAACTCTCAGGTCATTTAAACTCAAATTTAAATTCCAATTTTCCTGCCCCAGCAGCAGCCAATAATTCAACAATCTCGTCTAGTTTGATAAGTCCTGGATACAATCCGTTTTAGTAAATAGTATACTATTTTCTTGACTCTTTCCTTGCTACGGCACTGCAAGCTCTTCCTAATAATTGTGTATGTATATAGGTGTATTCACCTAAGTGCATGCATAATGAGTTGTTAATAGTCTTGATATGATGAGAGGTGGAATTCATGTTATATAGCTAAAAATTACAAACTATTTGTTAATATTTATGGTTATATATTTCTACCAGGTTAAAGTATTTATATGCTCCATCTGTTGTAAAAACAGTCGTAACCTCAGACTAAATGTAATGCCATCATTTTTTAGTTGCTATTTATGTATATACATATACATAAACACGCATATGTATACATATGTGTATGCATAAATATATGTGAGTGTGTGTATGTATATAGGCTTATAGATGCATACATGTATATATATATGTCTGTCTGTCTGTCTGTCTGTCTGACTGTATGTATGTATGTATGTATGTATGTATGTATGTATGTATGTATGTATGTTTCAGTATGCATGTTTATATGTTGTCTTCTATTTTAAAATATCTCGAGTCCTCCTCTGAAGAAGAAGTTGGTTTATAGAAAAAGATGCGAAGCTCCATCGTTGGAACTTAGATAACAAAAGCAATTTATCATATTTAAGAAGACTTGTGTATATATTTTACGGTTCCACTTACAGATGTTATTTAAAATATGCGTCTTAACTTGTTGTTTTTCTAAACACCCAAGCTTTTCAAGATTGTCACTTAGGCATTTACTAACAAAAGTAAGTCCACCAAGTATTGTTTTAAATGTGAATTTATAGTCAGGGTACAGAAGATGAAGGTTTCATATCAGTTTTCCATGGTTATACTTTTTCTCTTTGATTTTTGATAGGATATTCCCATCAGCAGGGCAGTTGGCCTCTATGATTATACATACTTTTTCTTCTTTGTTCCAAGCAACTAAATCTGGCTTGTTATGTTTGTACATAATGTTCCACCAATACTCCTCGAGTTGGTCTTTATGTACGTATTCAATAACTTGAGATTCTCTATATTTATCAAAGAACAGTCTTTTTTTCCAGATGTTGTACATTGTTTTATCAACGATTCATTAGGATGTAGTATAGTGGGGACGTTTTTGGGCCGCTGCTAATCACACGTGATGTCTTCCACAGAAATATAACGTAAACACCAATTTTTCCTGCATCTTGGGTGTCCGAGTGCTTCACTGTTTTGTAGCATTCACCTACTCTTAAATTGCAAGCATAAAGCCTTCTAAGTTGGGTAGACAGACTGTGGACTGTTTTTTATTGGTTTCATCTTCTCTTTTCTTCATAATGGGAGTGGATAATAACATCGAAAAATGCCTTAGGAATGAGAACCCAGGTTTGAAATTTCCCCAAGACACCTGATGAAGGCTGGAGGGTATATCAGCTGAAATGTTGTGTTAACAACAAACAAGATGAGGACAAATATCCGTCAAATGTAAATAATGTAAATAATGTACGTCAAAGGTAGTTTATAGAAAGAGAAGGAGGAGAAAGAAAGAAATTAGCAGAAAACTAATAGTGGAGAGATATAGACCGATATTTGAATAAGAATAATGCTTAAAGGCATGGAAGTAGATATATTTAGTGGAAGTGAAATGTAAGAAGACAGTCAAAGGTCGAATTTTATAGAATGGTAGAAATCACTTGTAGGAACTAAATGTATGTTTTTACCAATGTTTGCAACGATAAACACGTTCGATAAACGTGTTTACAAGAGGATTCTCTGAGAACAGGATGAAATACATTTCACTGTTACAAAGCGGACAAAAAGATTTACCTCTATCAGCCGGAAAAGATATAGAGAGAATATTCCATTCCAAATTAAATTGTTTAATATGATCATTTAGATACTAAATTAATTTACTAAGCCCAGTATTGTTACGTTTATTGATATGTCTAAATGTAGAATAATGATCAGATATTCTTTTGGACAACAGAGATGAAGAACTACCTATATATAAAAAAACGTCAGAACCGGGAGTAATTTTACATTGATAAATAGAGTTTCTAGTCTTGGAATTACTTCTATGAAAACGAATGCGATTAGAGTCAACATCAGAAACACTAACACCGCTGCTATTATTATTTAAAGAATGGTTAGTGTTAACAAAATCAATGTTGCTATTTTTATTAAGTGGATTTGTATTTAACAACTTATTATTATGCGAAGAGATGATTTGTGAAAGATTTTTTGTGTTAGAGAAACCTATCCTGATTGTGTGTGAATTAATAATCGAATAGTATCTTGAATTTCTTTGGAAATTCTTTTCTGACGTCTTTTTTTACGTAGGTAGTTCTTCATCTCAGTATATATGTGTGTGTGCGTGTGTGTGTGTATGTATGTATATATGTATGTATGTATGTCTATATATATATATATATCCAACTACCCTCTGCCAGTTATCAGATACGTAGTCACAAGCATCTTCAACAGATCCGCCCTCTACTATAACGAGACATTATATATATATGCTGCTGTTGTTGTTTAGCAAGTGACTGTTTGAGAACTACATTCGAAAGTTGCCTTCATTAGTCTCAATCTCCTCCACTTCTTATGTAAAGTCTACCGTTACCACTGTTTCTGAGGAAGTTTCCAGTTGACGTCAGGAACTGGTGGGCTTCAGTGTCTATAGAGTTGATTTCCTTTGCAGATAAGTCAAGTATACCAAATGTTGGAATCAGCAGTTGACGATCAGGCTCTGATTTCCGGTTTAAAAAAATGAGACATAAACATTACTTTTTATAATTCCATTCCTAAATCAGTTGAAAATGTAATTAATTCCTCCTGGTTTTTGCATTGTAAACATTCTTAGCATCGATATTCTGGCCATTCATAAATAAATTATGAGTTACGCTGATATCTCCAGCAGATGCAAATTTTTTTCTTCATAATACAAAGCAATAACTTTAATGAGTGATCCTATGCCCTGATGAGTGAAAAACACCCACGCTATTATACAGCTATCTCTGAATGTGTGTGTATGTATATATATATATATGCTTTTAGTCGTCGGTAAGTAATCTTCTTTGAATTAGTCATTTCATCTTAGTCCATATTCGAAAATTATGAAACGAATGAAAGAAAAATATACTAAATAGGAAATCATACAACGAATCAAGCAATTACTCGCAACAATGTTGGAGACCAACCACAATCTCCAAATACCTTTAGGAAACATCTAATAGTTTTTCTGTGAATAATTCTTCTTTGGACTACTTCCGATTATTTTAGATTAATTTAAGGATCTTTCTCTTATCTCCTGAAATCAAATACAAATCTTGTGGCTGTTTCACTTTCTTCACTTTAACGGTTTATTTTGTTTGCATGCTAAGGAAATATTAATTTTCTATGCATTAGCTTTTTATACTATGCTAAATCTTTGACTATTATTGTCATGTGAATCTTGCCTTCTTGGAAGTTGACAAATGTCGGCTTCCCTTAATGGAAGCCATCAAATATCAAACGTGTTGAGGGAAGGCTTTCCCAAAGTCTTCGAACAAACAGTAAATACACATTAACGTTTTCACACCAAACTTAACAAAGTAGAACGAAACTATTGAGCTAAAGGAATAGGATAAGATTAAAAGAAACAAAACTTTGATAAGATCTCAGATAATTAATCACATATCTACAGTAAATAAATTATATCACAAGTTTGTAAGTTTTCTCGTTTCTTTTTGGTGTTTTACTTAGAAAACATAAAGCATTTAATTATTAACTGAAGCAAAGTTTGTTAACCAATATCATTTACCGTTACCAATTATGTGTGTGTGTGTGTGGTGTGTGTGTGTGTGTGTGTGTGTGTGTGTGTGTGTGTGTGTGTGTGTGTGACATGGAGTTTTCGCTGGTGAGAATAAAGTTTCTAAACTGTATGGAGAAATTAGAAAGATTGCTTTGATCTAGTAACAGAACGCAAGTCAGTTACAGATGTTACCTTCGACACTTTCTATCAAAAGGTTTTAACCAAATATTTACACGCTTTTATTTATAGCTCTATTTACTTTGAGATTCACTGTTTCTAAACTTATTTTGAAAAGACATCTACAAAATGGAAATAAGTGAGAGATTCTGGTGAAGTATATTATTTTATGAAGAGATTCTGGTGAAATTCTGAAGAGATTCTGGTGAAATATTTTATTAATGTATAGTTACATTCACTGGATGGCATAATTAATTCAACAAAACAAGTAAGAGAGTAAAACAGTATGATGTAAAGTATTTAAAAATGTAAGGAAAAAACAGCCTCTAGTTATACACGAAAGTGAAAAAAATGAAATGTAAAGTAAAAGATATCTTGGAGTGAGATAATGAGCTAGTAGCTGAAGTTCTTGTGACTACTCAGTTCTCATATAAGTGATTAAGTGGTTGCTACACTATAGGTAAAGAAAAATAAGAGATGAAAGGGAGTAACTGTGAAAAACCAAAGAAAATCTCTGAATCTTAGATTCATCGAAATATCCACCCTTGGCCTTGATCACTGTGGATCTTACTCTGGGCATTCTTTCGAGCAATAAAAGCAAATATTCACTGGTAATATTTTGCCAATCCTCTTGTAAGAGTGTCCAGAGGGTTCCTGCACGACTTGGCTGTCGCTTTTTGACCCTGAGATCCACACAATTTCCATGGGATTGCAAGGGGGTGGGGATGGCCATTCGGTTACAGTTAACTTTTTTCATCCATTTTCTACTTTCTACTGTAAATAGTTTTTGCATAGCTTAGAAGCATGTTTAGGATTGTTAACTTGCATCAGTCCGAATTTCTTACCAATCAGCCTTGTCCCAGATGGAATGGCATGACGCTGGAGGATATAGTGATACCCGTTGTGTTTCAGTATTCCTGTTACCCGAAGAATATTCCTACATATAAAATATGTAGGAGTGTTATCCGATATTGAATAAAACCCCAAGCCTTATGTTGTTCTATATTTTTATACCCAAACATTATCTAAATCGATAACATTGAACTAAAAATTCCACTTTGAGACAAAATTTTCTTGGGTGATTTTAAACTTTTGGATAGTAGTGTGTGGAGGGTGCTTGTGTGTGTGTGTGTGTGTGTGTGTATTAAGAAGAAGGAGACAGTCAGAAGTTTGGGTAATACTTTATTAGCGCTTTCGTTCGTTCAATCGAACGATATAATGTACAGAAACTTTCTCCGGCCTTATATATAAATCGAAAAGAGAATGTTTTGTTTTGTTTTGTTTTGTTTACAAGATGGGAGAAATAAAAGAGAAAAGGAGAGAGAGGGGGGGAGAGGAAGACGGAGAGACAGAAATGTATTTTGAGATGACCTTTTGACTTACATGTGAGTGGTGCTAAATGACCTTTCAAGATGTGGATTTTGTTTTTTGGAGAAAAGGAGAAAAAGACAGGGAAAAAAGACAAGAAAGAGACAGAAAAGCAAAGAAATGGGGAAGAGAGAGAAAGAGAGAGAGAGCGAAAGAGTTTTCTTTCCAAATGTATTGTACCGATGTTGTCAACCCACTGAAATTTAATTACAATTCAAGATGTCATTCTTGACTCAGTCATTGTTTTCGAAAACATCTCTTTCTCTCTCTTTAGGGAAAAGACCGTCCCAAGATACAGTTTTGTCTCGCTATATTCCGCTCTTCCTCTCTCCTCCCTTCCGTCTTCTTTTCACTTTCACCTCTTCTAAGCAAAACTAAACAAAATCTTCTGTTGTTCGATTTCTCGTTTTCCTTTTCGAAATAAAACAAAGCAACACCCTTTCTTCGATTTATAAACAAGGATTCAACAAACGAAAGTGCTAATAAGGAATTATCCAAACTTCTGACTGCCTCTTTCTTAATATACAATATCTGTACAACACTTCAAACACTACACATACACACACACACACACACACACACACACCTATATATATATATATATGTGGTGTGTGTGTGTGTGTGTGTGTGTGTGTGTGTGTGTGGAAAAAAGTCAAGATAGAAAATGCTAAAATAATTTTATGAAAAACATTTCAGTACCGGTTTCAGTCATTGAGACTTTTTCAACTGTAACAATTGAACAATTAAATTTAGAAAAATTAAAAGAAAAGCTTTTTTAAAAGAATATTTGTATAGTGTTCAAATACAAGTGGCATTTTCCTTGTTTCTGCCTGTCTTTGTCTCTCTTGTTTACTCTTGTGGGTTCGATGTCGTTGTGAAATATACTTATATATATATATATATATATATATATATATATATATAGTCATTCATTGATTTTCTATTTGTGACTTTCCGATATAAAATAACGCTAGAGAGTAGAAATAAAAGAGGTTAAAAGTCCGATCCAGCTTTAGAGTCGAAATAGGAACACAGCTAAAAGATATTGCTAGAAAGAGATGGGGGTGAAAGTTTTATATATATATATATATAAATGTGACATCGGGTGTACCGCTGGCGATTTTTTTTCCTCTGTCTTCCCTTCTCTGGATCTTTCCTTCTCCTATGTTTCCGACGAAGAAGCTCCGCTCGAAACGTTAAACCCTGCTTCTTTCCTTCTTTCTGAGCGTCCAATAATACTATATTTGTTCCATGTCCTCGCGTGTGTTTTTTGTGCTTCTTGTTTGGATTACTTATATATATATATATATAATATAAGAAAATAGTAAAGTGTGTGATGAAAAAACGACAGAAGGCTTAAAGTTAAAAAATATATATATTTGTGTCAAAATGTCTGGAGAATATTGGAAAAATTTTTTTCTTTCCTTAAAATGACATAATTTAAAAAATTTTTAAGAAATTACCGGTTTCGCGTGTAGCTTTTCAAATTTCTTGTGACGTTATGTTTATATTGCATGGAATTATCGTTGTTTTTATTTCCAGGAGATTTCTAAATAAGGGAGGGTAGTGAGTGATTTTTTCGGTGTAGGGGAGATAATCGCCTTAAAAAATTTTTTTTCCCTTTTCCTTGTTAATTTCTCTGTGTCAGTATGTTCGGATGGTTGAGTCTGGGTTGTACTTTTCAATGAAGAATGTTTCCTTGTTCAGTCTCATTTGTGTTGATGATCCGAAAGCACATTGGTAAAATGGGAAGATTAAAAATTGTGGCAGTAGTTGCTTTGCGCATTTCTCAATGTGCTCACTAAAAGGTATCATTCTATATTCTGGGAATGCAATCTGTTGTCGATGCAGTGTGCATCTGCGCCTGAGTGATAGTCCCGTGGAACCCACGTAGTCTTGGTGGCAGCCCGAGCATTTAATAACATAAATTATGTTTTCAGAGGCAAAAGTAAAGTTAGATTTGATCTTAAATTTCTGTCCCTCTTAAAGAAGAATTCTGATCCTTCCAATGTTAGGACATGTTGCACAGTTCGATCTACCACATTTTTTACTTTTGCATCCGTAATTTTAGAAGACAATTTTGCCTTTGTGAGAATCTTTTTAAGTGATTTAGGCTGTTTGTAGCTTTTAATGATTTGGTGTATGTTTAGAATTTCCTTTAATTTTGGGTTTTTATGAAGTATTGGTAAATTCTGGGTGATGAAGTGAAGGCTTCTTTGTTTCTGGGGTTGTATGTAGATATGTAAGGTAGTATTTTCGGGGAAGGTGTGTTGTTGTGTTGAACTTTTCTTAAAGTTTCTATGTTGATTTCTGTTGCACGTCTGATCCCATCCTCTATGAGTTGAGCTGGGTAATGTCTGTCAATTAGGGTGTTTTTGAGTTCTTGCAGTCTAAAGTTCCTGGTATTTTGTTCTGACACTATTGTGCATATCCTTCTTGCAAGGTTGAAGGGGATGTTGTTTTAGTGTGTCTTGGGTGGCATGAATTAAAAGAAGGTATTGTTTGGCGTCTGTGGCTTGTAAAAAATGTCTGTTTCTATTTTAAGGTTAATTTTTTTAATTAGTATATCCAAGAACGGGAGCTCCTTTTGGTTGTATTCCATTGTGAACTGTATATTTGGGTTTATGCTGTTCAATAGGTTTTTAAATTTTAGGAGTTTATATCTGTTTTCATTCCAGAGAATGAAACAATCGTCTAGGAATCGTTTCCAATTCTCTTTTATGTATTGAGAGAGGGAGTTTCCAAAGATTGATAGAGATTCCTGGTAAATGATTATTTCCATGTATCCCATTGTTAAGTTCGCAATGACTGGTGCTGCCCTTGTACCCATAGCAATTCCGGATTTTTGACGGTAAAATGTATTGTCAAACATGAAGTGGTTATTGTGTAGGATGAATTCAATTGATTTAGTAATGAATTCCTTACTGATCCTTTTTGGTATTCTTCCGGAAATTGGTCTAACCAGAATTGTATTGCCTCCAGTCCATAATTATGAGGAATACTGGTATACTTGACTACATCAAATGAAACCAGGATTGTTTCTTCCTTGGTTTTTTTTGGGAGGTGGTTTAACATATCTAAGTCATCTCTGATATGGCTATCGATATGTTTAAGGAAGGGTTTCAGAGGATGTCCATAAGTAGACTTAGTCTGTGTGTTTCACAGGTTGGGCCAGCTACAATGGGTCGTAGTTTTAGGTCCCCCGGATTAGGTGTGTGTATGTATGTCTTTGGTGATTTTTTAATGGTTTCATTTATAATTTGACTTTTATGAATTTTTGGCAGACCATAGAAAAGGCTAGGTTTGCATTTAAAGTTTGTTAGGAAATCAATCTCTTTGGTTGTCAGTTCCTTTTCATGGGTTTTAATTAGTGAAGATAGAGTTTTCATTACTTTTTGTGGGGTGTAGTTGGTAATTTTTTCATAATGTAGGTCTTCATCAAGCAAGGAAATTACAAGATTTCTGTAGTATGATGTATCCATTATTACAACTGCATTTCCTTGTCCGCTTCCTTAATGGTTATATCTTCATCATTTTGGAGTTCTATCAGTTCTTTCCATTGTGTAGTGTTAAAATTTGGGTTAGCTTTCTGTTTATGTATAGTATGGTAGGGGAAGTTCTCAATGTGGTTACAGAATCGTCAAGATCTTTATTTCTTCCTCTGTGTGGGATGTGTTCACTTTTGTTCTTGACTAGTGATTCATCTTCAGTATTGAAACTGTTTGATGCTTCTGCTAGTCTTAATTTTCTGCAAAATTCTGTTATATTATCCTTGAGTTCATTTAGGTTTGCTCTGCGTGGAGTTGGTGTAAATTTGAGCCCTTTTGCGAGGATGTCAATTTTATGTTAGAAAGAGGTTTGGTTGAAAGATTGATTATCTTCGGTTTTTCCTTATTACTAGGTTCCAGCCTGTGTCCTGGTGTCCCTGGTCCCTGGCTAAAAAATGTTGGGTGTAATTTGTTTGTATGAGTTGTCTGTGAGGTTGTGTGGTATTTGGTCGGGGGAGTGGTGGTATTGTTGCCTCCGATCGTTGTGTGTGTGGGGGAATCTATGGTTGTTAATGCTTGTGGTGTGTGTAAAATTTCTGTATGGGGAATATTTTGTTTCGAACTTCTTGTATGTGGGATGTTGCTTGACATAGTGTTTCTTTGCGTTTGTCTTGTGTTTAGTGGGGACCAGTAGTTTTGGTTCATGGGGTAGTAGTGATTTGTGTGTGGTGTATTTCTTATCCTAGTGTCGTATTGTGCTGTATGGTGGTGGGTCTGGTATTAGGATGTTGTTGGTTTGTTCTGTTTTTGGTGTAATTTCTTTCATAGACGCGTCCTCTTTCAGCTAGTTCCCTGTTAGGTCTAGCGTGGTTTGTAAAGGTTGGTTGTGGGTGATTTCTGTTTTTGTGTATGGAGGATAGTTGGGGTTGTCGTGGGTTGTTAGGTTTTTCTTTTTTATTTATTGTAATTTTCTAGGAAGGGATTATTTGTACCCAATTCATTTTTGAAGGTTTCACTATATTTTTGGAAGAGTCCATGTTTCTCTCCCAGCGTAGGAGAGAATTCTCTCTTCCTCTCACAGGAATCCTTCCAGTGATCCAATGTATTATCGAGGGGTTGTCCCTCGGTATATTTTAGTATTAGATTGTGCATCTCCTCGTCTATGCTTTTAAGTTTTTCTTCATTTGTGGAGGCCCTGAGTCTTAGAAGCTCTATTTCTGATTAAAATTGAACAGAGCTGACTTTTCTCTAATAGATCTCTGTCCGTCAGGCTCGTTAGGAATTAATTTTATCTGGAATTTGCGTGGGAGGATAATTGGTGTTGAGTTTATCCATCCCTCGTAGATATCTGCTTTGTTGGAATTTTTATCATGTTCCAGTAGGTGAGTTTTCTTTGTGCAGGTTTGTATTCAAACGTTTCCTATTTTTCTTTTTGTTGGGTTGGTTTGGGTGCGTATGGTGTCCTGCTGTGTTTCATTAGGTGCCTGTGTATTATTTTCGGATTTGTTGATGAAAATTGAGTTCAGTGTTGTATATAACAGTTGTGTAGATCCTTACTCACCTGGTCAGTGTAACGGGTTGCATCTTCATTGCTTTTACTTTCCCGGGCGAGTAAGTTGATTCCTCGATTTTGTTGTTCAGTTAAGAAGCTGTGAATTAATATTTTTCAGTTCTTTGAGTATGTCCTCATTTAAGGTTTTGTCCGAGGTGTTTGACTTCTGTGGCATTTTCGTTCTCGCGTGTTTAATATATAGATAAGAAAGTTGTTTGGTAAAGCACGTGGGTGAATATATAAGAAAATAGTAAAGTGTGAAAAAACGACAGAAGGCTTAAATGTTTAAAAAAATATATATATTTGTGTCAAAATGTCTGGAGAATATTGGAAAAATTTTTTTTCTTTCCTTAAAATGACATAATTTAAAAAATTTTTAAAGAAATTACGGTTTCGCGTGTAGCTTTTAAAATTTCTTGTGACGTTATGTTTATTATTGCATGGAATTATCGTTGTTTTTATTCCAGGAGATTTCTAAATAAGGGGAGTAGTGAGTGATTTTTTTCCGGTGTAGGGGAGATAATCGCTTAAAAATTTTTTTCCCTTTTCCTTGTTAATTTCTCTGTGTCAGAAATTTAAGATCAAATCTAACTTTACTTGTGCCTCTGAAAAAATAATTATGTTATTAAATGCTCGGGCTGCCACCAAAGACTACGTGGGTTCCACGGGACTATCACTCAGGCGCAGATGCACACTGCATCGACAACAGATTGCATTCCCAGAATATAGAATGATACCTTTAGTGAGCACATTGAGAAATGCGCAAAGCAACTACTGCCACAATTTTTAATCTTCCCATTTTACCAATGTGCTTTCGGATCATCAACACAAATGAGACTGAACAAGGAAACATTCTTCATGAAAGTACAAACCCAGACTCAAACCATCCGAACATACTGACACAGAGAAATTAACAAGGAAAAGGGGAAAAAAAATTTTTAAGCGATTATCTCCCCTACACCGGAAAAAAATCACTCACTACTCCCCTTATTTAGAAATCTCCTGGAAATAAAACCAACGATAATTCCATGCAATATAAACATAACGTCACAAGAAATTGAAAAGCTACACGCGAAACCGGTAATTTCTTTAAAAATTTTTTAAATTATGTCATTTTAAGGAAAGGAAAAAAAATTTTTCCAATATTCTCCAGACATTTTGACACAAATATATATATTTTTTAACATTTAAGCCTTCTGTCGTTTTTTCACACTTTACTATTTTCTTATATATTCACCCACGTGCTTTACCAAAACAAAAACTTTCTTATCTATATATATATATATATATATATATATATATATATATTATATATATATATATATATATATATATAATATATATAGTATATATATATATATATAATATATATATATAGATATATATAGGAATAGTAAGAATTGGTAAATAATATAAGGAGGAGAAGTTAATGAAAAGAATGAGGAAGGTAAAGGTTAGCAAAAAAAAATAGACAAAGGGATGGCCTAAAAGAAGAAAAATGAGCAAAAATGTGTGGAAACAGAAAGCGAGAAAGCTGGAGGATGAGTTTGAAGTGAGAGGAAAAGTAAAAGAGATAAATAAAGTAACAGTTGTGAGAGAGAGAGTAAGTTTTGGGGGAATGTGGGAGGAGAATGAGAGTTGCCAATTACACAGGTCTCAGCAGTCAATTTGAAAATGTTGCAGTAAAGAATTATATCTTGTGATATTGCCAACTTAATTTCAGGAATCAACTCACAACTTAGACAGACGTTATCATGATGCAATGTTAATGATGTCAGAGTACAGAAAGTGTGATCACATATTATTGAATAATGATTCAATAACATCACTAATTATTGAATAATCATTCAATAATGCCACATATTATTATATAATCATTCGATAATATTAGATTCAACATGACCAGAAATATAATATAGAGATAATCTACTCCGTGAGTAAGTACCCCAGATAGTCCGGATTTGGTACCTCGTGTATTCAATTTCACTTCCTCAAACTGTAGTTGCAAGATCCTCCTTTAATCCTTCTGTTTTCCCGTTTAATTTTTAAAACAAAGGTTATCTCGTCTCAAATTCTTATTCTAATCATATCACATGACAATGATTCTACTGGAATTAATAGAATTACATGTGTGGAGTTTCCAGATTCAGTGACATGGTTAAGCCTTCAATGGTAATGTGAAATATTGGGTTGTCCGGAAAGTTTGTGCCGATTTATGGTAGCTTATCTTTCGACTAATTTTAGAACATGATTGAGTTCATAAAATAGGATTTGACTGCACCTCCATTTAGAGCACAGTTTAAGCTATCTTTTCGGGAAGAAGGTTTATATTCCTATAACCTGTGTTAATTCTGTAAACCCTTTAAAATGGAATATAAGAAAGTTCATTTTCGGCACTTGATGCTTTGGGAACCAGACAAAAATTGCTGCAGCTCGGCTGGGATGTGTTACCCCGCCCTCCATATTCACCAGATATTGCTCCTTCGGATTTCCACTTATTCAGGTCTCAGCAGAATAGTCTTAATGGTAAAAATTTCAATTCCTTGGATGACGTAAAAAGATACCTTGATGAATTCTTTGCCATGAATCCACCTCAATTCTGGGAAGAGGGTATTTTCAAGTTAAAGGAAAGGTGGAGATGCATTGCGCAATAAAATGGTTCATATTTGGTTGATTAAAAATGTAATGGTAAGGGGGCCAGTCGATTACATCGATCCCAGTATTTCACTGGTACTTAATTTATCGACTCCCCGAAACGTTAAAAGGCAAAGCCGACTTCGGCGGAATTTAAACTCAGAATGCAAACACGGACGAAATGTCTCCAGGCATGTCGCAAATAATATCAATTTTATTCGTTTGAAGTTCACTAAAGGCGCGTGAGTGAGTGGTTAGAGGTGTTGTACTCACAAGATGTGGAGGCGCAATGGCCCAGTCGTTAGGGCAGCGGAATCGCGGTCGAAGGATCGTGGTTTCCATTCCCAGACCGGGCGTTGTGAGTATTTATTGAGCGAAAACACCTAAAGCTCCGCGAGGCTCCCGCAGGGGGTGCTGGCGAATCCTACTGTACTCTTTCACCACAACTTTCTCTCACTCTTTCTTCCTGTTTCTGTTGTACCTGTATTTTAAAGGGCCAGCCTTGTCACACTCTGTGTCACGCTGAATCTTCCCGAGAACTACGTTAAGGGTACATGTGCCTGTGGAGTTCTCAGCCACTTGCACGCTATTTTCACGAGGTGACTGTTCCATTGATCGGATCAAATAGAACCCTCGTCGTCGTAACCGACGGAGTGCCACGATCTACTCAAAAGAACATGGCGCTAGGCTAACATATCATAACTACCAAATATAGGGAAACTGTTAATCTTCACAAACAGCATTCAGTAATGAAGTAAATACAGTAAGCCTATCACCAAGGCAAAATACAAAGTGATGCACGTAAATAATAAACTGTTAAATTTTTACCAATGGGCGCAGGAGTGGCTGTGTGGTAAGTAGCTTGCTTACTAGCCACATAATTCCGGGTTCAGTCCGACTGCGTGGCACCTTGGGTAAGTGTCTTCTTCTATAGCCTCGGGCCGACCAAAGCCTTGTGAGTGGATTTGGTAGTCGGAAACTGAAAGAAGCCCGTCGTACGTATGTGTGTGGTGTGTGTGTGTGTGGTGTGTGTGTGTGTGCGTGTTTGTGTGTTTGTGTGTGTGTGTGACTTTGTGTGTCTGTGTTTGTCCCCCTCAACATCGCTTGACAACTGATGCTGGGGTGTTTACGTCCCCGTAACTTAGCGGTTCGGCAAAAAGAGACCGATAGAATAAGCACTAGGCTTACAAAGAATAAGTCCTGGAGTCGATTTGCTCGGCTAAAAAGGCGGTGCTCCAGCATGGCCGTAGTCAAATGACTGAAACAAGTAAAAAAGAGTAAAAGAGTAAATGGAAATACAAAACTGAAGCCAGAAATTCTGCTGAAGATAATTTTTTTAACCAATTAACCCAATAACATCCTCATGAACTAAAGCTAAAAGCTGATTCAGTTATACGGGGTAACCTCAGTCCCCAAAAAAGGCCATCATATGAAGAGTAATCTATTAATACCGAATGATGCAATATTTACTAGATTCTGTATTTAATGACAGCCAACTGTAAATGAAGAACAGTAGAAACTAATTGACTAATTAATAATGCAGAATGCCTGGCGGGTAATTGTTACCTTCTAAATTATACGCTAAATATGATTATCTTGGAGACCGTTTAGATGAAATGTTCATTTGATACAATACAGCTATATAGAATACACACACACACACACACACACCACAACACACACATATAGTATATATATATATATATATATATATATATATTAATTTGATGCAATACAGATATATATGATACATACACATATATATATATACATATATATATATATATATATATAATATATATATATTATATATATATATTATATATTTATATAATATATATAATATATATTTATATAATATATATATATATATATATATATATATATATATATATATATTATATATATATATATGTATATGAAGTAAACTTCATTTGTTCCATATAATATGTTGGCAATATTCAATAAACTGTAAGGCATCGAGATGCCAGGATTGTTGACGCGCGTCGGACAAAATGCTTCGCGGCATTTTTTCCGACCTTATGTTCTGAGTTAAAATGCCACCGATGTCGACTTTGCCTTTCATTCTTTCGGGCTCAATAAAATAAGTACCAGCTGAGCACTGAGATCCTGCTCCTGAGATTGCTGGCCTTGTACCAAAAATTTGAAACCAATATTGTTGTAAACTACAACCTCTATCTTGGAATGGAATAATATAAATATTGTTGTAAATTGCATTTTGTAAAATATGTTAATTTAGACTGAAATCTCTGTAATATGAAATGATAAGGTGGAGAGCTGGCAGAATCGGTAGCGCACCGGGCGAAATGCTTAGCGTTCTTCCATCTGCTGTTACGTTCTGGGCTCAAATTCAGCCGAGGTTGACTTTGTTTTTCAACCTTTCGGGGTCGATAAATTATGTAGCAGTTGCGTACTGGGGTCGATCCAATCGACTGGCCTCCACCCCTTCCCAAAAATTTCGGGCCTTGTGCCTAGAGTAGAAAAGATTATTTTAAGGTGGAGAGCTGGCAGAAACGTTAGCACGCTGGGTGAAATGCTAAGCGGCATTTCGTCTGTCTTTACGTTCTGAGCTCAAATTCCGCCGGGGTTGACTTTGCCTTTCGTCCTTCCGGGGTCGATAAATTAAGCACCACCTGCGTACAGAGGTCGATCTAATCGACAAGCCCTCTTCCCACAAATTCCAGGCCTTGTGCCTGTAGTAGAATACAATTATATCATAGTTTCAAATGAGTTGCAAGGACAGCGATTTCGCAGGGGGGGGGGATGTGTTGATTACATCTACCCCAGTATTCAACGGGTACTTATTTTATCGACCAAGAAATGATGAAAAGTAAAGTCAACCTTCTCGGAATTTGAACTCACAACGTAAAGACGGACGAAATGTCGCTAAGCTTTTTGCCCGGTGTGGTAACACTTCTGCAAGCTCGCCTCTTTGGTTCTATCGTACGATTTCAAATTTTGACACAAGGCCAACAATTTCGGGGGATGAGTCGATTACATCAAACCCAGTATTCAACGGGTACTTATTTTATCGACCCCGAAAGAATAAAAGGCAAAAATCGACCTCGGCGGAATTTGAACTCAGAACGTTAGGACACGAAATATCGCTAGCGATTCTGCCAGCTCGCCGCTTTTACTACATCATATAACAACTTGCAATATTATTGGCGCAGGAGTGGCTGTGTGGTAAGTAGCTTGCTAACCAACCACATGGTTCCGGGTTCAGTCCCACTGCGTGGCACCTTGGGCAAGTGTCTTCTGCTATAGCCCCGGGCCGACCAATGCCTTGTGAGTGGATTTGGTAGACGGAAACTGAAAGAAGCCTGTCGTATATATGGTATATATATATATATATATATATATATAATATATATATGTATGTGTGTGTGTGTTGTGTGTCCGTGTTTGTTCCCCTAGCATTGCTTGACAACCGATGCTGCTGTGTTTACGTCCCCGTCACTTAGCGGTTTGGCAAAAAGAGACCGATAGAATAAGTACTGGGCTTACAAAGAATAAGTCCCGGGGTCAAGTTGCTCGATTAAAGGCGGTGTTCCAGCATGGCCGCAGTCAAATGACTGAAACAAGTAAAAGAATAAAAGAGTATTCCTTTTGATTAAGGGTAAAAGGCCTGAAATTTTGCGGGGAGAAGGCTAGTCGGATACGTATACCTCAATGCTTCACTGATACTTATTTTATCGACCCCGGAGGAATGAAAAGACCAAGTCAGCCTCGGTGGTATTTGAAATCGTAACGTAAAGCCGTTAAGCATTTTGTCCGACATGTTGACGTTTTTGGCTTCATTGGCATGTAACATTGTATATTGAAAACTACGCCTTTATGTGAAATGTAAATATCGGTTTGTAATGCTTTGTAGTTCCTTTAGAAGGTTGCTAATAGAGTGTGTAGAGGCGCAATGGCCCAGTGGTTAGGGCAGCGGATCGTGGTCATAGGATCGCGGTTTCGATTCCCAGAGGCTCCGGCAGGGGATGGTGGTGATCCCTGCTGTACTCTTTCACCACAACTTTCTCTCACTCTTACTTCCAGTTTCTGTTGTACCTGTATTTCAAGGGGCCGGCCTTGTCACCCTCTGTGTCACGCTGAATATCCCCGAGAACTTTTTTGGAGAGGGGTCCAGTCGATTGTATCGACCCCAGTACACAACTGGTACTTAATTTATCGTCCCCGAAAGGATGAAAGGCAAAGTCGACTTCGGCGGAATTTGAACTCAGAACGTAAAGACAGACGAAATACTTGTTTCTTTACTACCCACAAGGGGCTAAATACAGAGAGGACAAACGGATTAAGTTGATTACATCGACCCCAGTGCGTAACTGGTACTTAATTTATCAATCCCGAAAGGATGAACGGCAAAGTCGACCTCGGCGGAATTTGAACTCAGAATGTAACGGCAGACGAAATACGGCTACGCATTTCGCCCGGCGTGCTAACGTTTCTGCCAGCTCGCCGCCTTAGTATTAGAAATATATAGGCAAATACCTCGGACCCTGACTAAATACCATACTTTCATCGTGTGATGGCGAAGAAATAGTAATTACAGACGAAAATTCCCAAGCAGTTGATGAAAATCCTCGTGGCACTCCGTCGGTTACGACGACGAGGGATCCAGTTGATCCAATCAACGGAACAGCCCGGTCGTGAAATTAAAGTACAAATGGCTGAGCACTCCACAGATACGTGTACCCTTAATGTAGATCTCTGGGAGATTCAGCGGGACACAGAGTGTGACAACGCTGGCCCTTCGAAATATAGGTACAACAGAAACAGGAAGAAAGAGTGAGAGAAAGTTGTGGTGAAAGAGTACAGCAGGATACGCCATCATCCCCTGTCGGAGCCTCGTGGAGATTTAAGGGGTTTCGCTCAATAAACACTCACAATGCGAGTCCGCTGCCCTAACAACTGGGCCAATTTGCCTCCACTGTTGATGAAAATACGAAAGGAAAAAAAGGAAACAATCGCAGAAAAAGAAGAATCAATATAAATGAACGAAAATAGGTGAAGTGAAACAATGTCTTTCAAATGAAAACGAAAATTTCTTCTTAGAAAAATAATGAAGGAAATGAAGAGAACAAAGATGAAAGAAGATTCGCCATTCTTCGAAAATAACAAATAATACATAAAATTTCGCATCTCCGATGCCGTGAACCATCTGAAGAAGTTAGATTGACACGAAAACAATTAAATTCAAAATATAAACAACATGCAAAAGTAAAAATAGATTACGAGTAAAATTAAGATTTTGATAGTATACGAACTTAAAAGAAAATATTATCAAGATAGTAGTTTTATTTTTTTCCAATACGAAATACTCCAAAGATGCCTGTTGGTGCATTTGATTGCACCCCAACACACTTTGAGAAATGGCAAAGTAAACAGAAACGCATATCCGTGTGTATATGTATGTGTGCATATGTGTATGCATGTATGCGCATGTATACTTTTATATGTATGTGTGTATCTATGCATTCGTGTGTGTATTTATGAATATGTCTGCATGTATACGGGCGTACCTTCAAAATTCCTAATATGCCCTTCCATATATTCTATAACATCACCACCCACCTTTTGGGATTTGCTGTTGTTTATCACACACTACGTTATCTATCCTTTCTCTGTAATCCCTTGTGAAAGTTTTACATTTTTGTTTTTTCTCTTCGAGCCCTTGAGACTATAAATAAAATTCGTTGTATGCTATGATTATTTCCCTTCCTTTTCATTGTATACCGTGTATACTTACTCTTTTTTTTATTTCATAATTTCATCATATGTAAACCTGCACACTTTATGTCTGTTCTGTATTGTCCCCCTCATCCTTTGCTGTGGAGGTAAATAAATGAATCTATTATTATTATTATTATTATTATTATTATTATTATTATTATTATTATTATTATTATTATCATCATTCAGTAGTTTTATTTTTATAGCGTACTTTCACTTCACTACTGAGCGCAGCTCTATGTGCCTTGGGTATGTGCTGTGGTTTGTTGTGATGCTCTTATGGTTACTGTGTTGAAGGTGTTTTGCGTAAGATGTGTGCAGTGCCCATTATTATCATTATTATTATTATTATTATTATTATTATTATTATTATTATTATTATTATTATTATTATTATCATCATCATCATCATTCAGTAGTTTTATTTTTATAGCGTGCTTTCATTTCACTACCGAGCGCAGCTCTGTGTGCCTTGGGTATGTGCTGTGGTTTGTTGTGATGCTCTGATGGTTACTGTGTTGAAAATCTTTTGCGTAGGATGTGTGCAGTGCCCATTATTATTATTATTATTATTATTATTATTATTATTATTATTATATTATTATTATTATTATTATTCAGTAGTTTTATTTTTATAGCGTGCTTTCACTTTACCTAGCGCAGCTCTGTGTACCTTGTGCTGTGATTTGTTGTGATGCTCTGATGGTTACTGTATTGAAAGCGTTTTGCGTAGGATGTGTGCAGTGTCCAGTAGTGCAATTTTCTGTATGTTATATATATATTTGTAAGTCCTGATGTTTTTGTTTTGTATTTGTCTGAATATTTTTATCATACCTAATGCGCCTGCTATGATAGGAATTGTTTCTGTTTTTAGATTCCACATTCGAGTTACCTCTATTTCCAGGTCCTTGTATTTTGAAAGTTTCTCCATTTCTTTTAGAGAAACGTTGTCATCTGCTGGTATTGATATATCAATTAGAAAGCATTTATTTTCTTCATGATCTCCAACAACTATATCTGGCCTATTGGCCTTAATTTCTCTATCTGTGTGCATATCCCAGAGTATGGTTGCTTTCTCATTTCCTGTGACCTTTTCTGCCATGTGCTTATTCCATCTTTTTTCTGTTGTTATTCCATAGTGCTGGCATAGCTTCCAGTGTATGTAGGTCCCAACTCTGTCGTGTCTGTGAATATATTCTTTCTTATCCTCTGGGCAGCAAGAGATAATATGATTTATTGTTTCTTGTCCATCTCCACATATTCTGAAATTACTTGTTATATTTCTTTTCATTATATGTTTTTGGTAATTTCTGGTCTTGAGCTGCAATAGAAAATTCTTCAGTCTCTGCCTTGAGTCCTGAACTCCTCAACCATTGCTGGGATTTTTCTGTCTATTTCTTTTGCATTTCGTTTAGTCCAGTACTTGCCATGAAGGGGCTTTTCTTGCCATCGTTTTATCATGGCCCGTTGCTGTTCTAGTTTTAGTTTGGATTTCATTTGTTTTATAGCTTTTGTTTTTTCTTCTTCTTCTTCATATTTGTTAGGTAGTATGATTTCTTGTTTTTATTTGTCAGCTTCCTTAAATACGGAAAACAGTTTTTTTTTATTTTGCTCGTGTTTTATGGCTATTATTATTATTATTATTATTATTATTATTATTATTATTATTATTATTATTATCATTGAGTGAGATAATAATAGTAACACTGGGGTAAAATATACGAAGCCCAATATACCCATCATGACTACCCGTCTGATAGGGGTACACTAGGCACATGCATCACAACCATAAGTGCGCGACATGGTGATCTCATATCAAGATAAACAGCACATGACCTTGCCGGTGGGGGCCCAGTTAGAATTTTCTTCAGGTCGAATAATATTCTCGTTTACGAGAACAGTAAAGTTTATTTCAGATATTCTCATTTTAAAAATCATCTTCGGTTAATCGTTGAGAGGACGTTGGCGGGAGTTTGCGCTCTCTGATGGCTCTTGTTATTATTTGATTTGTTATTATTGTAGTTGTTGCTTCTGATCCCCGAGCCAGTCCCGGTCGTAGACGTATACTCAAAGGCGCTCCAGCCATGACGATCATTTTTTTTAGTATCTAAGACAGCGTTAGTGTGCTGCCTCATGGTTTAAAAATGGTTAAATCACCACCACCACCACCACCACAACCACCACAACCACCACCACCACCACCGCTCTAAGTCCCCCCACCAATAACAGCTTATCACAACGCTTCCAATATCACTACCACTTTGACACCACAAACCTGACCACAGCACCAACCCTAATCCGACCACCACTTTTAAAAGACTACCTCCATAACACCACTACCACCACCGCCTAGATAAGGAAGTTTACGTGGGTCCATTGTGACCGTTCAACCTGCTAGAAATAGTGACAAAATCCCTAACAAAAACAAAAAGCAGGTTATCTTAAAATTGGAAGGATATATTGTTCGATGTAAACACAGAAAGGAAAAAAGACGGGATTGTCACGGCAGGAACGCCCCTCAGCGTCGTTCTATTCCTGACGAGTTAACCTTGGGCTAAATAACAAAAACAACCACAGAAGTGCTTCTATACTAATTCCACCCTCTCCGCCGCCATTAACAGCATTATTGCCACCACATCACCCTCACAAACGCTACTCCTATGGTGACCGCCAATGTTAACTTCGCCGAAACAGTAACAGTTATCACCACTACGACTACTAACGCCTCTACAACCACCACTACCACCACCACTACAATCAATACTTCTGTTACGGCCACTAGCTCCAACCGCCACTGCCCTATTACCACCAGTCCCACCATCACGACCACTACCACCATCACCACCACCAACATCACCACCATCATCATTGTCACCACCACTACCATCAGCATCACTAACACTCCCACCACCATCAACCCCACCACCACTTACACCGTCACCACCATTAACACCACCACCACCATCACCACCTCCACCACCATCCTCGCCACCACCACTAACACCACCACCATCACCACCTTCACCACCACCATCACCACCACTAACCCCACCACCACCATTAAGACCACCACCACCACCATCGTCGCCACCATCACCATCACCACCACCACCACCACCATCACAACCACCATCACAACCACCATCACCATCACCACCTCCACCACCATCGTCACACCATCACCACCACCACCACCACCATCACCACCATCACCACCTCCACCACCACCATCACCACCATCACCACCACCACCACCACCACCACCATCACCACCATCACCACCACCATCAACTCCACCACCATCATTACCATCGCAACCATCGCCATCATCGCCACTATCATCATCATCACCATCACCACCACCATCATCATCATCATTACCATCGCCACCACCTCCACCGTCACAACTACCACCACCTCCGCCAACACCTCCACCACCACCACCACCACCACTATAAACACTGTTGCAGCAGCCATCACTGCTGATTCTACTTCAACGGCTGCTACCGGCGGCAATCGCCATTGTTGTTGCACCCCGTCCCTCAACCCCCCCACCAACCATCATCATCATTGTCATCGTCATCGTCAGCATCACCACCATCATTATCATCATCTCTATCACCACCACAACCACTAATACTCCTGCTACATTGCCGTAACCTCCACCCCCTCCTACTGCTATTTCTAGCGCCACCACGAACGTCCGTTCTTCATTAACATCATCATCACCATCATCGTCATCACCACCAATTACATCACCCACACGTACACCATCACCACCTCCACCACCATCATCACAGCACCACCAACAACAACAACAACAACAGCGCCATCGCCAGCAGCATCCTTGCAGCCATCGTTAACAATAACAACAGCATCATCGAATTTATAAAACATTGGTTCACGGATTCATCCGAAGTTGGTTTTAGACGCGCGAAATCCGGGAATAGGAAATAACTCTCGCTCTCATAACAGCAACAACAACAACAACAACACGGCCAGCGGTAACAACTTATAACAGCGACATTAAGAAGAAGAAGAAGAAGAAGAACGTTGATATCAAGTCTGCGAAGAATAATGAACAGACACGACAACAACAATAGCTAGAACAACATCGGTTACTGCGGCTAAGAACTTAAAAACTAAAACAGCGATGCAGATATGAATCGATTGTCAAAGTTTTCTATCAACTTCGCTAACAACTCGACTTCAACGACAACATCACGAAGAAGCTGTGGAAAAATAACAACTACAACTACAACAGCGATAACAACAGCAACAGCACCGCTGACACCACTAACAAAAACAACAACAACAGCAGCAACAAGAACGGTACAATAACAACGGCGACTGTAAGATTTCGAACGAAGGACAGGAGAATCGAATTTATTTCTTTATTGCCCACAGGGGGCTAAACATAGAGGGGACAAACAAAGACAAACAAGAACAGACAAAGGAATTAAGTCGATTACATCAACCCCCAGTGCGTAACTGGTACTTATTTAATCGATCCCCGAAAGGATGAAAGGCAAAGTCGGCGATTGTTAAAACATTCTATCGATATACCGTTGTGGATGTATAATCCGTATATCTTATCTGAAACAAATATTTACATATTCGCACGCGCACACACTGATATTTAAAACAAAACACTAAACATAGAAACATACATATATATATACACACTGATAAGTACATATACACACCTAGATAAGTATATATACACACAGATAAGTATATATACACACATTGATAAGTATATATACACACGTGCACACATGTACCAGTGCACCGCAACCTTTTTTCATTCGCGTTACACTCATATTTTTCTCAAAATTCAGCGGCACACCGGATATAAGCTAAAAACAGAAGGGAAAAAATTATAAACAGATTAAACTAGGGCACACCTGGCATCGTCTCGTGGCACCCCAGTGTGCCGCGGCTTACCGGTTGCAGAGCACTAAATAGACCAAAGACCAAGGTGCTTATTTATATACAAACACACACCTTTGTATATACCTGGACAGATAGATAGATACACGAAACATTGTCCATATACATCTATGTACACAAAAGCAATCACGCTTATCTACCTCTCCGGAATAATCTCTCCTTAACTCATTAAAGTTCCTTTGGTGTATTTTGACAACCATCCATACCCGTACATATATATATACATATATATATATACATACATACATACATACATACATACATACATACATACATACATTTTGACACACACTACATTTTGACACACATACGTTGTTCAAACACGCATACATAAATACCTGTGTATGTATACACATATATAGATTTATACAACATACATACATTCAAACATATTATAAATAACTACATACCCATACATCATACATACATACATCATACATACATACATACTACACACGCACAGACAACACACACACGTTGTTCATATACGCATACATAATACCTGTATATGTATACACATAATAGATTTATACACATACATACATTCAAACATATAAATAACTACATACCCATACATATATATATATATAATATATATATTATATATATAATATATATATATATATATACATATATAAATGTACACATTCTTACACACACCCACTCGCTCCCATCTTCACTCACACACACATATGTACAGACAAAGACACCTACAATATCACCATTAACAACACCAATACCAACTACCTTTTTAAACGCAAAAGCAACTGAGCCGTTTTAAACTTTGTCAACGTCGATAAGAGAAGCGTGTGGCATTTTCTGTTATAACAACCACAACAGCAACCAATAACAACGTTAGAAATAACAGCAACTCTACTTGTGACACTTATTACCTATTTCTTTATTACTCACAAGGGGCTAAACACAGAGGGGACAAACAAGGACAGACATAGGTATTAAGTCGATTACATCGACCCCAGTGCGTAACTGGTACTTAATTTTTCGACCCCGAAAGGATGAAAGGCAAAGTCGACCTCGGCGGAATTTGAACTCACAACGTAACGGCAGACGAAATACCGCTAAGCATTTCGCCCGGCGTGCTAACGATTCTGCCAACCATCATCATCGTCATAATCATCTTTCGTCATCAGTAACAACAAATAAAAAACGAGGATAACACTTCCAGCATCACCACCACCACCACATCACAAACAACAACAATAAGCAAAACATAAATACGGAACAAGTTGTTCGTTTATGCTTCGACGATCATAACCTTTTTGTAAAAATGAATCGAAACCCTCTCGCGCCATCATTATTATCACACTCATCTTCGTCCTCATTATCATCATCATCATCATCATCATCGTCGTCGTCGTCATCATCGTTATTATTTTCATTATCAGCATCAGCCTCAGCATCACTATCCTCATCATCATCTCTGAACAACACTCTGAGCGAACTGAACGAATCCCTGGTAAAACCCTTTTTTCTGTCGGTGGCAAACAGCAGCGCCCTTCCCGAACTGGGACCGAGAGACAGAGAAGCAGCCGAAAGAGGGATCGTGAGTCTAAGCGGGATTATCGCCACCAGCCTCATGTTTTTCATTATCGGAGCAACAGGATTTTTCGGTAATCTCTTGGTCATTTACTCTGTAATTAGTGACCGTAAAATGAGATCCTCCGTGACTAATTTATTAATTACTAATTTAGCACTTGCTGACCTTTCAACTTTGATTTCTGGAGTGCCGGATATCGTACTGTTTATTCTGAACCGTGGATGGCTACTGGGTGAAATACCGTGTAAACTGCATCGTTTCGCTATGGTCACTAGTTTATATGTGTCCGTACTTTCATTGTGCGCCGTGTGCATCGAAAGGTAAGACGAGTATATTTTTTTCTACTCTGGGCACAATGTCCGAAATTTTGGGGGAGGTGGCCAGTCGATTAGATCGACCCCAGTACACAACTGGTACTTAATTTATCGTCCCCGAAAAGGATGAAAGGCAAAGTCGACCTCGGTGGAATTTGAACTCAGAACTTAACGGCAGACGAAATACCTATTTCTTTACTACCCACAAGGGGCTAAACACAGAGGGGACGAACAAAGACAGACAAACGGATTAAGTCGATTATATCTACTCTAGTGCGTAACTGGTACTTAATTTATCGTCCCCGAAAAGGATGATAGGCAAAGTCGACCTCGGCGAAATTTGAACTCAGAACGTAGCGGCAGACGAAATACCGCTAAGCATTTCACCCGGTGTGCTAACGTTTCTGCCAACTCGCCGCCTTAGGAAGACGGGTAGATTGAGTTCATCGTGTCTGGTTCAAAGATAATCATGTTTTATCTTGTGTTGCGGGCACAGTGTCGTAACTAAGGTCTGTACAACCCGAAGCAGAACCCTTCAGTATGACGCTACATCCCGCCACCGTCCATACCAGCTTATACAGCACACCCGAGAGTGTCCAGTCTATAAAAACGCCCCCACGCCCCCCACCTCGTAAAGACGAAACTACCACCCCCACCATCATCACAAAAACTGGGTCGGGCCCCCTTCCCTCATCTACCCCTACAACACACTAGCTACGCTACCGGTTGCAATCCGTATAATACACAGAGACATACACACAGCATGCACACACACATACACACGCACGCACACATGCACACATGTGCGCACACACGCATGCACACACACAAGCATGCATATATGTACACACATATCCATACATATATATCAAAGCCTATGCAAGTACACATACTCAGTTATACACATGTATATGTCCAAAACGCACATACTCATATATACATACATGCAAA
>NC_043008.1:9859376-9861876 GCF_006345805.1 Octopus sinensis
TTATGCATGTATGTATCTCTGCGTGTTGGGGCAGCGGACTCGCGGTCATAGGATCGTGGTTTCGATTCCCAGACCGGGCGTTGTGAGTGTTTATTGAGCGAAAACACCTAAAGCTCCACGAGGCTCCGGCAGGGGATGGTGGTGATCCCTGCTGTACTCTTTCACCACAACTTTCTCTCACTCTTACTTCCTGTTTCTGTATTTCAAAGGGCCGACCTTGTCACTCACTGTGTCACGCTGAATATCCCCGAGAACTATGTTAAGGGTACACGTGTCTGTGGAGTTCTCAGCCACTTACACATTAATTTCACGAGCAGGCTGTTCCGTTGATTCGGATCAACCGGAACCCTCGTCGTCGTAACCGACGGAGTGCTTCCATCCATCCATCCATCTCTGCGTCTACGTGTGTATGCGTGTTTGTGATTTAGATGAACATAAACTAAACAGCTTTGCATTTTGACTTTCGATGTTTTACCTGTAAAAATAGCGGCAACAATCTACTTCGATTTACAAGGTATACATAAGCATAAATGTATGCATACATGCCTCTCTGAATCAATGTATTGGCTAATCGATCGATTAATTATCAATCAGTCTATAACCCTGTTAGTTTTCATTTGACGACTGCTGTCTCGCTATTCCATCTCAACTTTCTCTCTCTCCTTCTGCCTCTCACCCTCCCTCTCTCTCTCTCTCTCTCTTTCTCTCTCTATCTCCCTCCCTCTCTCTCTCTCTCTCTCTCTGTCTCTCTCTCTCTCTCTCTCTCTCTGTTTTTGCCTTCCCTTTCTAATGCTAACGGACAATATAAATGTCAGTGGAACGGTAGCTTTGAAGAAACGAATGTACTCGTGTGTATATTTGTGTACAATAATATATATATATATATATATATATATATATATTCGACAGGCTTCTTTCAGTTAACATCGAACAATTCTACTCAAAAGGCTTTGGTCAGCCCGAGGCTATAGTAGAAGACATTTACCCAAAGTGCCACGCAGTGGGACTGAACCCGGAACCATGTGGTTAGTAAGCAAGCTACTTACTACACACCCACTCCATTTGTGCGATGTTGTTTTCGTCACTGTCCCCAGATTTCGTTCGCTATTTCCAGCAATTTCTCACTGTTTACGCCAATAAAAGTGAACAAAGTTATCGTTAAAGGCGTGAAATTGTAAGGACGTTTTGGATGATAACTGACGAGGAATGAGCAACGTCTGGTCTCGTGTGGGAATTTTCCGTTTGGCCCTCATATTTCTGTTTAAATTTTGTAACTTATACGTGAACGTGTGTGTATGTGTGTCTGTCTGTCTGTTTGTCTGTGTCTGCGTGTTTGTGTGGATAAGGAAAACTCCAATCCCTATTGAATTTACTCTCTTTTACTCTTTTACTTGTTTCAGTCATTTGACTGCAGCCATACTCGAGCACCGCCTTTTTTTAGTCGAGCAAATCGACCCCGGGACTTATTCTTTGTAAGCCCAGTACTTATTCTATCGGTCTCTTTTGCCGAACCGCTAATTGACGGGGACGTAATCACACCAGCATCGGTTGTTAAGCAATGCTAGGGGAACAAACACAGACACACAAACACATACACACACACATATATATATACATATATACGACAAGCTTCTTTCAGTTTCCGTCTACCAATCCACTCACAAGGCATTGGTCGGCCCCGGCTATAGCAGAAGACACTTGCCCAAGATGCCACGCAGTGGGACTGAACCCGGAACCATGTGGTTGGTAGGCAAGCTACTTACCACGCAGCCACTCCTGCGCCTTCTGGATAATTATTCATCAGAAATGTCTATCGGAATTTTTTTCGTTAAATGTCCTGAAATTGAGGTTATTTACCTTACTTCTTGGTCTTACTTGACGCTGGTATTTTAACTAAAGATACTAAGAGCAGCACCGTGTCGTACAAAACTGTGTCTCTATAATCCATTGATGTATAGATGTTTTATCACCCCCGGCTCATCCAATTAGTTTCTTCATTGTTTGATCTACACTCTGTGGATCATCAGCTACTTCAAGAGTCATCTCAGATCACATAAGCATACAACAGTGAATGTAGATCAAGTGAACAATGAATGATGGGATGGTTGTTGCTGTTGCTGTTATTGTTATTGTTGTATAGAAACCAGTGAATAAATTGCGCGGGCAAAACGCCTGTCTTTTCAAAGAAATCGTCTTAATGTTGCTAATTCAAGAGTTGGAGAAACTGGTCGTCGCTCCGTCATAGAACCACAGACCAAAATAATAAAATGGTTTAGGCTAAGGCGGTGCGTTGAACTATAGGTCAAGAATTTTCTGTTATAATTCTTACTTTAGTGAAGATAGATGAAGGCTCTGCTTTTGTCATTTACTATGTAATCTTTATCAAAATTTAGTAGATCACTGCACGAGTTATTTTCATGATACTATGCAGTAAAACCGGACAACGTCGGCTACTTCTGTTAATAGAAAATATTTGTTTATGTGGTGAACAGGATTAAAC
>NC_043008.1:9866876-9896876 GCF_006345805.1 Octopus sinensis
CGCTTGTTGAATAGAATTAAAAGATAAAAGAAACTATCTCTGAGTTGTAAGGAAGAGATGCTTCGCTGATTCCCTCCTTCATCGCTATAAATCTTCGTTACATCCTACCCACACATGACATCGCGTTTTTCTCCTATAAAACTACCAAATTGAACTAGTAAATTCATTCTATGACCAGCAAGGATCATAGAACGATGAAGATGTACATCCCGTTGGTTTTTGAATTTTGTGGTTCATGTACTCACCTGATGAAAACGGTTTTTTCTAATGATGTAATGTTCCCATTAATCAATTAATTAAAGATTCTTTGGAAACAGCTGTAGTGAACTGACACATATCCATCTGTTGTTATTTATGCATTACATATGATATATATATATATATATATGGAGTGGGTGTGTGGGAAGTAGCTTGCTTACCAGTCACATGGTTCCGGGTTCAGTCCCACTGCGTGGCACCTTGGGCAAGTGTCTTCTACTATAGCCTCGGGCCCACCAAAGCCTTGTGAGTAGATTTGGTAGGCGGAAACTGAAAGAATCCCGTCGTATATATATGTATATGTGTGTGTGTTTGTGTATGAGTTTGTCCCCCAGCATCGCTTGACAACCGATGCTTGTGTGTTTACATCCCCGATTGAGGCTTACAAAGAATAAGTCCAGGAGTCGATACGCTCGACTAAAGGCGTTGCTCCAGCATGGCTGCAGTCAAATGACTGAAACAAGTAAAGAATAAAAGAATATATATATATATATATATATATATATATATATATATATATATATATATATATATATATATATATATATATATATTATATATATATATATATATACATGTATATACATATATATACATACATACATACTATATATATATATAATTCTCTTCCTGATAGTAAACTAGTTTTTTCTGTAGAATTTTACTCATTAGCACATGTGGGTGTGTGAGGAGGAATACGAGATCTCATTCGTGTGTTTGAATTCGAAAGTACTAATCGTTAGATGTGTGTTGTCTGATGTCGCCTGATCAGATAAGGTATGTTTAATTTCTGCAGTGCTCTCAAATTTAAGATAGGACATCTCTGTGGGTATCACTACCACTGCTAGTCCTACAATGACACGTGACAGTTTCTTGATATTCTATTCGCACCAGGCGCAGTCATTCTCAATCGCGGGCCGCAAATTTCTTAAATGTAATACCATAACTATTCTTTCATTTACTTCATTTTTATTTCATTTCTTTTATTTCATTCCAATTCCTTCATTTCCTTTGACAAATCTTATGTTCAAGAAAATGTCTCAGAGATAAGAATCCAAGGGTGTAATTTACGATTATGTTGATACAATTTACGATTTCGTTTTCTTTTGAAGAGTTTCAGATTGTTCTCTTCGACATTTTTTTGTTGCCACCAATTTCTGTAACTTCAGCATTTTAAATACTTTTTAAAGATATCTTTGCTTCGAACATCAACATTATGCAATGTATTTCTCGTTGATTTATTTCTGAAAAATATTATCTAAAAAATATGCATTTTAATGAGAACTTCTATATAGAAGCAAATCTAGAATGTAGGATTGATCTGAAACTTCTAAAAAATATTTGTTCTAAATTTTATTATCATAATCGTAAATTATACCTTCAAAAATGAATCACTGCAAAATTTATTTTAAATCAGCATTTTTTCAGAAAGTTATGAGGAAACAACTTCGGAACAGCACTAAACTTTATTTATACCGAAATTTCGTACAAGTAAAAAAAAAATCGTTACTACATTTACAAATTATTATATTTTTCTGTTAAATAAAAAGTGTAAAGTTTTTAGTTAAGAAATTTCATTTTCTTTTTAAGTCTCTCCTCCTTTTAGCTGAACTTGTGTATCACTGTATACACTGTCGTTCTAAATTTGATTCTTTCCATTTACATTCAACTCACTCGCAAACAATTTTGTGATATAATATGAGCTATAAATATATAATAAATATATTCTCTTTGCAAGGCGGCAAACTGGTAAAATCGTTACCACACCGGGAAAAAAATTATTTGCAGCGTTTCTTTCGACTCTACATTCTGAGTTCAAATCCCGTGAGATCGATGATAGAAGTATTCTTTTCTACTCTGGGCACAAGGCCCGAAATTTTGGGGCCCAATCGATTACATCGACCCCAGTGCGTAACTGTTACTTAATTTATAAGTATTAGTTGAGTAATGGGGTCGATGATGTAATTGACGTACTCCTCCCGAAATTACTGTCCCAAAATTTGACATCAATAAGTATTTTCTCTTTATCACTGTAATGCAAATTAGACTGGCCAGACTAAAGGAGTACATTTGTTTAATATAATATAAATAAATGAAAACTACATATCTTTCCGTGGACAAAAGGGGGGTTACCTTTCTGTGATGAAGATATAACAATCTAATTGAAGAACTAATTGAAGTCAATCCTAGTTTTTACTTCTAAACAAGCGATAAAGCTTAAGGTATAAGCACAATTATAATATCTCTTTATTTTCTCACAGTGAGGCTAAAATTTTATGCTGATTTATTTCATTGGTGTATTTTACATATCGACAGGTATATATTACTGCAATCGAATATCTCATATTAAATCACAAATGAGTAGAAATAGTTTAACCATTCTACTTTGATGTACAATAATTAATGATATTTTAAAGTACATGATCATGTTTCATTAGAAATGTGTGATTTATCATTTGACTAGCAAGTAATGAAATATGACAAGCATGAAATATGATTGCCATTGTGAGAAAGGTCCATGGAAACAAGATGTAGATGAACATTATTCACACGCCATAATCCAAGATAGACAGGCGCGCATGCACACGCACATAAAGACACAGACACACGCAGACGCTCACATACATTCATGCACACAATCTCACACACACACATATATATATATATATATATATATATATATATATATATATATATATATATATATATATATATATATACATACATACATACATATATAATATATATACACATACATATACATATATATATATACATATATATACATACATATATATATATATAACATCTATATATATATATATATATATACATAACATCTATATAACATATAACTGTTGACATATATTTATTAATATGATGTGTTTTACGTGTCTTGAATATAGTTTCATATTTTGAAATATAAGCCTTATTTGTGTGTGTATGTGTGTGTGGGCGAGAGAAAGGGTGAGAAAGAGTGAGAGAGAGAGAGAGAAAGGAAAAGGGAGAAAGAGAAAGAGAGAAAGGGAGAGACTGCTTGATAGAGCTTATAGCACATCGCAATAATTGTTGATATTTTCATAACCACACTTATAACATAAAACTTAATTATGGTTTGATAATGTTGTTAGCGAACAGCGAGTAATTAAATTGCTGATTACTTAAAAATAGCTACAAATCAATTGAATTAATTTAAACTTCGTATGTCATGTATTACTGAAGAGTAAATCCAAATTATTTGTTTTTAAATTGAAGTATCATATCAAATATGAAATAGTTCTTTTTCTTAATTAATAGTAATGATTGCTATTAAAAAATGTCAGATATTTTGTTATGACCACTGAAGTAAACATAACACTATCTTAGACATATTTTTAAAATCCATTCGCGAGATAGCCTTAATTTGAAATCGATAACCAGGCTTATACAGAGAGTTTCATAATTTTTTTTTCATATAGTATCATTATTTATATGTGCTGTGGATATATAGAAAGCTTGATAATTTCTGCAATAAATATCCTAATTATTTTGCTGGATCTTGCTAGGGTCATTAGTTTTATGCTTATAGCGTGCTTTCACTTCACTACCGTGTGCAGCTGGTTTTATTTCAATTCTTTTATTATAATCATTATCATTAATCGGAGTTCAAATGCCGCTGGGGTCGACTTTACCTTTCATAATATCAGAGTCGATAAAATAAAGTACTAGTTGAGCACCGGGATCAATGTAATCAGCTTATCCTCGTCCGTAAAACTGCAAACCTTGTGCCAAAATTTGAAACCATTATTGTTATTGTTGTTGTTATTATTATTATTATTATTATTATTATTATTATTATTATTATTATTACTTTCCTTCTTTCTTCAAATTTTCTTCCGTTTCTCGCCGAGTGTTTTCCCTACACCTAGGGCAGAGAAGCTCATTGTAAGCATTCCAAGATTACGCACGCAAATTCACAGATAAATAAATTCATGGATGGATGTTGTTTTCACAGCGATAGTGCTCCTCTCAGTACGTGAGCCGTTCAAGTTAACACAATTTTTTGCACTTCCTGTAGGGATGGTAAGCCTGGTATCATTTTCAAATAGGTTTCAGTACCTTTTTTTATCATTCCTAGAGCTCCTACAATCACTGGTACTGTAGTCGCCTTGAGATGCCACAATCTATTATTATTATTATTATTATTATTATTATTATTATTATTATTATCATTTTTTTTATTTTGATCTGCATGTTTGTTACAGTCACTTGTCGAGACGCACACAACGCGCTGGGGCGTGAGAAGGATAAGGGATGTTACACTATGACTAAAAACTTGGGGAGGGGAAGTAGCGAAAATATCTTCATGCAGTACAACACACATTTAAATGGATAGCCTTTTTCTAAGGATGTGGGCAGTACTTGCCAGCACAATCTTTTGGATTTCTCTGAGACATGGTTCTCCTGGGATCTTATCTAGATGTTTCTGACATCCCTTTTTTTTATCATATCTAGGACACCTACAATAACAGGAACAGTTCTCGCTTTAAGAGGCCACACTTTTTGTATTTCAATTTCTAGTTTTTTTTATATTTACTCAATCTGTCAAATTCCTTTACAGATATATTTTTATCAGTGGGAACACTTACATCTATTAGTCTACAAGTATTTTCTTCCCTGTCTTTAATAGTTATGTCTGGTCGATTAGCCTGGATCGTTCTGTCAGTGTTGACTTAAAAATTCCAGAGAATAGTGACATTTTTACCTTCAACGACTGGCACAGGATGATGTTCATACCAATAAGCAAGAGTGCTGTTTTGTAGTATTTACATATTTTCCAATGTAAATATTGTCCTACCCTATCGTGGCGATTTCTGTATTCATTTCGTTTCAGTACAGGACATCCCAGAGTGAAATGGTTTATTGTCTCATCAAATGTATCACAGAATCTGCATTTAGGATCAAAACCGTTTTGAAGAACGTTAGACTGGTAGTTTTTGTGAGCAAGCTTTGATCTTGTGCCGCCAATATGAAACCTTCAGTCTCTCTTTCATTCCTGAACCTCTCAGCCACTGATGGGTTGTCGTTTGATCTACATCAGCATTTCGACTTCGAAGTATATACAGTCCATGCAGGGGCTTCTGGCTCCACCGCTCCTCAGTTTATTTCTGTTTGTTCTTCTTTGCAATGTTCTAGGTTGGTATATATATATATAATAAACCATATTACCCGAACACTATTTTATTGGATCTTGGAAAGGGTAAGCTTTGAATAATAGCGTGTAAGGATTGGATTTTTTTTAAAAACCTTTGCATAGCTTACCTTCTTCAAGATTCAACGTTCCACCCAAAAATTACACACACACACACACACACACACACACACAAACAAACACACACACACACACACACATATATATATATATATATATATTATATATATATATATATATTATGCTTGCAACGATTTCTTGATACAGTCCAACTTTGAACGAGAATTTTTCTTAAATTAAACATTATTAATTGCATAATTTTTTTTTTAAAAAAGCAGAATAACATGACCATTTAGGAAAGAAGTTTTCCTCGTGTGTGAATTTTCCATTTGTTCCTTTCTTATGTTACTGTTTCAATTTTAGAGCTTTTTATTTAATATAGCGCTTGGCACCCTTATTGTGACCCACTCAGTCGAATATTTTTGTGGGATGTCTGTTTCTATCAGTTTCTCTTCCATTTCTCTCTCTCTCTCTCTCTCTCTCTCTCTCTCTCTCTTCCACTTTCACCCAACTTTCGTCTACATTGCACTGTTTTTTTACCAAATTGAAAAATGGAACACCGTAGATTCTCTCTTTTTAATTCTTTTTTGCAATCCAATATGGAGTTTGCCTTGTATATGTCAGTTAGTCTACATTTAAACTGACGTTCACATTGTTCGGAACTTTCGGAATATATTTTAATTCACTATAAATGTATCTAAATGATGGCGTCTATACTTTATAGTTTAAAGATTCGGATTGATAAAACTCCCGATGCACAACGGATTTGATGTCGTCTGCCAGAGGGCATTGGCTTTCACAATATACCACCTTTACTAGAAGGATTTTATTCATTTATATATTCATCCAATATGTTTTACAACAGTTTTTCTGCCTCCGGAAATTTTGACAGGAAATTTTGCTAAGACAGCTGCAGGCCACATTCATTGAGTCTCTCGTTGTAAACCAGGAAAATACAAGACTAAAAGTTTTATAACATCTGACCTTTCTAAACTTACATGAATAAATACTTTCTGGGAATTTGGTACACGACTTGTATAAACAGCAGGAAGTGCGGCAGATTCTATCAAGAATATAAAATGTCTATCGTTATATAGCAAGTAAATATCAATTGAAGAAATATATTTTAATCATTTGCATAAACTGTAATTAAATGTGTATATAAGAATAGTTTATATACATGCTTATATGGACCGCTGAAATCTACAGGGTTTTTTTTTCTTTCTCTCTCTGTTATTTTTTTTATTCCTTTCTGTTCAAGAGCATAGGCTCGAAACGTAAACGACTTTTTCATTCTTCCCGAGCGTCAAACTAATGCTCTTGCTTGTTGTTTATACACCTGACTTTATCTTTTGTTTTTCTATAAATTTCAACATACTTATATACATGTGTGTGCGTGTATCTGTGCGTGTGTCTGTGCGTTTGTGCGTGTGTATGAGTGTATGTGTTTGTGTATGCATGTATATATATATATATATATTATATATATATATATATATATATTATATATATATATATATTATACATTATCAATAAAGCATATTACTCTACCGCCGGTTTTCGAGCACTATTTTCTTCCACCTTGTTTCAGATTTATGTACTTACTCTAGAATATATAATATATATTATATATATATATATATTATATATATATATATATATATATATATATATATATATATATATATATATATATATATAGATAAAAGAATAAGTAAATTCATATTTAATTAATCACTCTGCCAAACTGTTATGTAGGAAAAGCCATTTCTAGTTACACCGGTAATAACATTTACATATATATTCCTTCTCTTATAGTCTTTGTATACTTGTGTTTAAATTGTTTAAATATATATTCTTGTATTTGAATGGTTAAGAAGTTTCTTTCGCAACTATAAAATCGTGGGTTCGATAACTCAGTGTGTCATGTCCAACGAGTGTCTTTGAGTCTCGGGTGCCCTCAAATGGATAATGAGTGGAAAGGTGGCGAGCTGGCAGAAACGTTAGCACGCCGGGCGAAATGATTAGCGGTGTTTCGTCTGCCGTTACCTTCTGAGTTCAAATTCCGCCGAGGTCGACTTTGCCTTTCATCCTTTCGGAGTCGATAAATTAAGTACCAGTTACGCACTGGGATCGATGTAATCGATTTAATCCATTTGTCTGTCCTTGTTTGTCCTCTCTATGTTTAGCCCCTTGTGGGTAATAAAGAAACAGGTATTTCGTCTGTTGCGACGTTCTAAGTTCAAATTCCACCGAGGTCGACTTTGCCTTTCATCCTTTCGGGTTCGATAAATTAAGTACCAGTTACGTACTGGGGTTGATGTAATCGACTTAATCCTTTTGCCTGTCTTTGTTTGTCCCCTCTATATTTATTCCCTTGTGGGTAATAAAGAAATAAATGGATAATTAGTGGACAGAAACTGACCAGAATGCTGGACTGCATTTGTAATTCAAAGATTCAAGCATGACACAGTTTTGTTGTACTGATTTTCCTTGGGAATTACACTAAGAGTGCACATGTCCATGTCATACCTTAGCACTTCACTACATAATTAAAAGAGTAAGGAATTCGCTTAGCCGAACAAATGGGCGCTCGTACGGCGAAATTGAAATTGACGCAAGAGTCCATCGTATGATAATGCATGTGAATGTGGTGGTGCATGCATGTATGTATATATACATGTATGTATGCGTGTGTATGATATACACACACACACACACACACACATATATATATATATATATATATATATATATATATATAAGCAAAAAGCGTGGCACTCGCAGATATATCCACATATATCTAGAGAGTGACGTTTGTATTGTATGTACGTGTGCACGGTGTCTACTTACATGTAAGTGTATTTGTGTGTATGATCGAAATGCGTTCACAAACTGTTTGCAAGTTAGATCACATTAATCAATTTGTTCTATATTCGGCGTTGCACATAATTGCTTAGATTTCTCCATTTTGTCAGCGTATGTAAGGAAGCCATAAAAATGTCAAGAAAGCGGCTGATGTCACTGTCGTATCAGTGACAATATGTCAACGGTACCTGGTCGTGATGGTGGTGGTTGCAAGAAGAAGGGACACATCAATGGCAGAGACACAGAATGTAATTATCGTGACGTAAAGTTTACTGAAAGAGAGCAGGGAATGCGCGCGCGCGTGTATATGTGTGTATAATATATATATATAATATATATATATATATATATATAGATATATATATATATATATATATAATATATATATACATATATATCTTTATCTATCTATCTATTATATATCTATCTATCTGTCTATATATCTATCTTCATATATATATATATATATGATACATATATATGTATATGTATGTTATATATATATATATATATATATATATATTATATATGTATATGTATTATATATGTATTGTAGTATATGTGTGTAAAGTATATATATAATATATATTATATATTATCTTTATCTTAGATCTATAATATATATATATATATATATTTACTTTTGTACGGTATTGCCATTGAAAATTCTGAAAATAATATTCACAATTTGGTAAGACATCCGATCTGGAACATGGAGCTTGATCAGAGTGAAGAAAAATGCATAGAAGAAAGGAAAGAAAAGAAAAGAGCCTCGAGAAGAAGATGAAAGGCTTAATATATTTAAATCATGCCATTTTGCATATATGTCGCTTCAGGCCGTTGACTTAAAATATTAATCGGTGGGTTAATTTTTCTACGGGGGTAATGAGAAAGTGAAATAAAAAATTTACCATAACGGGATACGCCAATAGGTTTTGACAAAGAGGCAGTGAGATTGCCATAACGTTTTGAAGTAATCATAATAATTCTTAAAATTATGTTAATAGTACTAATTAATAGTTTATCATAATAAAGTGCTCATCAGCTAATTACAATTATTTACTTGCTGGTATGTTGTAAAAACCAACCACCTATTGCTCGTAATGGGATTGACCTAAGTCCACCTTTCGATATAACTGGTCTTTTAAATTTTAAAACAAAGGACAAGCTATTAAGACCGTTATATGAGTAGGTATAAATAGATAAATAAAAAATAAAAGTATGGAAAAGTAGTATATTTTGTAAGTGGCCCCAAAACCGCTTAGGACATTGAATATAAAAACAAACAAATAAACATGTGAAGAACCACATTGCGAAGGAATGAACAACGCTTGTAGCGTCATTAAAACCTAGAGAGGTCTCTATTTGGACAATTGTGAATTAAGGCGGTTGTGGGGGCGGGGGATGGACAGATGCTTTATAAAATAGGGGTGTGAAATTAGTAGACAAAGAAAGGAATTGATTAGTAAGAACGGAAATAGAGAGGGAGATAAAGGTGAAAACTACGGTTAAAGGGAGAATACGGTTAAACTCTACAAGGCGGTCCTCCAGCATGACCGCACTCTAATGACTGAAACAAGTAAAAGAGCATATATATAAGAATCATATATATATATATATATATATATATATAATTAAATAAGCAACAAGTATATCCGAGTTAATGTGGTACGATCGTTTCATACTACTTCATTTTATTAAGCACTGTAAGCATTACATCAGTTTCAAAATGTCGAGCAATCTTCAGCCACCTTTAGATATTTTCCAATCAAAACGAACAATGCACATTCTTATCCCTAATTCGTTTGGCCAAACATTATGAAAGAGAGAGGTTGATTTCATTCTTTAGAACATGATAGTATTAAATCTACTCTCTGACTAAATGTATATATTTATATACACAACATATATACACCATACACACATACACACATACACAATGTATAATATTATATATATATATATATATATATATATATATATAATATATATATATATATATTATATATATATATGTATATATACAGGTGAGCGGTGAGATTATTCCCATGATCATGTGATTGATGTTTCGTTTCTGTAATTTGTCATTTCTTACTTTTTGTTTGTATGTTTGTTCCCGTTCCATGTGGAATAGAAAAAAGAATTTAGGGTTTTCGTGATTTTTGCGTCAATATATCATTTGTAAATCGTAAACCTCGCAAACCACACTTTATTACACGTATATTAATGTTTGTGTGTACTAAGAAATAAAAATCTATATTCATCAAATATTTACGTCAACCAAATATCGATATCTTATCTTACGATGGAAATACTGATAAGAGTTTGCTATGTTCGGTTTTGGTGCGTGATGCTAATTGACCTCAAGCAGTAATTGAAACCCTCTCGTGCACTTCAGGAAATCTTGAACGCATTATTCTACCAACAGCAACGCAGAAAACATCTGCCAGGATAATTTGACATTAACATCTGAAACAAACAGTCACACACACTCGTATGTACGTACACACACACAATTGTACGTATACACACACATGTGTACGTACATACACGCGCACACATATATATACATGTATGTATAAATATATATACATATATATATATATATTATATATATATATATATATATATTGTGTAGTGTATACATAGATGTAGGTATGTACAATATATGTGAGGTATGTACAAATATGTATGTATATATTTATATATATATATATATATATATATATATATATATACATATATATATATATATATATATATACATTATATATATATATATTATATATATATTATATATAGATTAATATATATACATAAAATAGATATATATATATATATATATATATATATATATAATATATATATATATATATATATATATATTATATATATATATATATATATAGATATATATATATATATATATATATATAAAGAAGTTTGAAAAACACACTACATAAGATAAATTTTAATTTTCTTAGGGATTTTACATGTTTCAGTTCTTGAAAAAAACGACCTTATCAAAAATATTTTTAAAAGTTAAGTGCAATAAAAAAGTTCATAATTGTTTCTTACTAGTCTCAACAGAGTCCACGTGGTGGTGTTTTGTGGGTGGGAGGAGCATAATGGCTGTCATGTGCGTTGACTAGATTCGTTGGCTGTAATTATGAAAATGACCTGTGGCCGTAACAGCAGTAGTAGCAGTACCGATATCGAACTGGCGACCTTACGATTGTGAGTCGAATGCCCTAACCACTAAGCCACGCGCCTTCACAAGCCAGAAACTACAAACACGCGGAGTTTCAAGCAAGTGTATCCTTCCTTCGTGCATTTACATCGTCGTGGCACTCCGTCGGTTACGACGACGAGGGTTCTAGTTGATCCGATCAACGGAAGAGTCTGCTCGTGAAATTAACGTGCAATTGGCTGAGCACTCCACAGGCACGCGTACCCTTAACGTAGTTCTCGGGGAGATTCAGCGTGACACAGAGTGTGACAAGGCTGATCCTTTGAAATACAGGTACAACAGAAACAGGAAGAAAGAGTGACAGAAAGTTTTGGTGAAAGAGTACAGCAGGGTTCACATCCATCCCCTGCCGGAGCATCGTGGAGCTCTAGGTGTTTTCGCTCAATAAACACTGACAACACCCAATCAGGGACTCGAAACTGCGATCCCACGACCGCGAGTCTGCTGCCTTAACCACTGGACCGTTGCGCCTCCACTGCGTTTACATACACATGTATAAACACGTTTATATACACAAGTGTATATACACAGTATACTCTTTACTTGTTTCAGCCATTTGACAGCGGCCATGCTGGAGCACCACCTTTAGTCGAGCAAATTGACCTTTGTAAGCCTAGTACTTATTCTATCGGTCTCTTTTGCCGAACCGCTAAGTTACGGAGACGTAAACACACCAGCATTGGTTGCCAAGCGATGTTGGGGGGAACAAACACAGACACACATACATGTATATATATATATATATATATATATATATATATTATATATATATATACATATATACGACGGGCTTCTTTCAGTTTCCGTCAGTTTCCCGTCAACCAAATCCACTCACAAGGCTTTGGTCGGCCCAAGGCTTTAGTAGAAGACACTTGCCCAAGGTGCCATGCGGTGGGACTGAACCCGGAACCATGCAGTTCGTAAGCAAGCTAGTTACCACACAGCCACTCCTACGTATATGCAACAAATGAAAATATAAATTTTTCGAATACTTCAATATCCCTAACGAAACGATTCGGAACGTTTTAATGCCGTCAGCCACTTTGGTTGGGAAGAAGAGATGAACGTTCTATCGACGCAGAAATAGTTTTTAATGCAAGTGTGTGCGTACATAAGTGCGCGCCACTATGTACGTATATGCGTTATTGATCAGTGACAGGTATACACATAGATATATCTCAAACATATACATATATACAGTTATGCGGATACTCACACAGACAACACTAATATACACTTATATTTTTGTTTGCGTTTTGTTTTCCAATTATCGTTGCAAAGCTAAATGCCTCGCTGCTGCATAGAATATTTATGAAAGACGTTTGAATATTGGAGTTTTATCTCTCTCTCTCTGTCTCTTTCTCTCTTTCTCTCTCTCTATATATATATGCACGTGTGTGAAAGTGTGTGTGAAAGTGTGTGTGCAAGTGTGTGTGTATATCTGTGTGGTGACTGCAATGTAGAATATTTAAAAGATATATAGATTGTTTAATGACTCGAGTCAACTACAATTTAACTGGAAAATTTTTAATTTAAGTCTACGCCGATGGTATCATTATGTATACGCGTGTGTCTATATGCGTTATACATACATACATACATATATACATACATACATACATACATACATACATACATACATACATACATACATACATACATACATACATACATACCGATAGATATAGCTAACGTCATAAGAATATATAAACTTGAAGAGAACAAGAGAAGATAAAATAATTATTGGATCTTGGAAAGGGTAAGCTTTGAATAATAGCGTGGAAGGATTGGATTTCTACAAAAAACCTTTGCATATCTTACCTTCTTCAAGATTCAACGTTCCACCAAAACATACACACACACACACACACACACCATACCATATAGATATATATATATATATATATCTATATATATATATATATATCTATATATAAATGCGCCTTTTTAAAGCCTAGCCAGGTTCAAGGGCCCGATTTCCCGGTTTCTATGACGTATGTGTTCCCCAGCTGGACGGGACGCCAGTCCATCGCACCGTTACTCATTTTTGCCAGCTGAGTGGACTGGAGCAACGTGAAATGAAGTGTTTTGCTCAAGAACACAACATGTCGAGCAAATAAACCTCTTGGTTTATTCCTGAAAACCCTATCCAAAAAAACTGAAAGCATAACTTGTGTTGTGTCTGTATGGAAAGATAGCCCCTATGTATGGAAAGATTGTTGCTATCTCACCCGCCGTCTCGACCTCCAGTAGTTTAACTCTTACAGTTGAATTCGATATCAGATCTCATTAAATTATTGTCTTCTTTTATTCCTCATTACTGAAAACTAGTTAATTTTTTATGCTGTGTAGCCGAGCGTATTTTTATATCAACGGAAGATTGAAATTAGCATCCAAGGAGCGCGCTTTATATATACACTTTATATTTATAGACACAACTTATAGACCTAATACGCAGCACTCATAAAATAAATATTCACTCTTGGTTTTTCATTTTCCCCATAAACAAAGAAAATATATATCCCGTACATATGATACAATCTTTAGTTAAATTTGAAATTAAAAATATCTGCCACGTAAATAAGCTTGAATATTTCACAGAAATGCACTTATGCGCATGCGTTAAGTGATAGGTGATATAAAAACTTAGTTCAATTAAGAAAAAATACATTTTTCACTATCCATCACCACCTCCATCACCACCTCCATCTCCACCACTACCACCACCACCATCATCATCATCTTTCTCTTCCCCTCTCTCTCTCTTCTCTCCTTCCCGTCTCTCTCTCTCTCTTTCCTTTCTTTAACTTCACCATTACAACAACCCTCTGCTAAAATTATTACGTTCCCCCTACCTCATGTCATGAACGCTTTTCTCTCCTTCTTTTACTCTCTCCGTCTTTCTCTCTCTCCTAATCCTTCTCCCTCTTTCTGTCTCACTCTTCGCTTTATCCTCTGTTTCTCTTCTCTTTCCGTTCAACTAACCATGTGAAAGCGTTACAATTACATTCCCTCTACCTCATGTCATGGACGCTTCTCTCTCCCTCTTTTTCTCTCTCCCTCTTTCTCTCCCTCCTCTTTTTCTCTCTCCCTCTTTTTCTCCCTCCTCTTATTCTCTCTCCCTCTTTTTCTCTCGCCCGCTTTTTCTTTTCCGTCTTTTTCTCTAATCACATGAAAGCATTACCGACGGGCTAAGTAACGCAACGACAAGCAGAATTATGATCAGGTTTATTTTATATTGCTTATATATTCACATTTGTGTCGTGTTTATTTCGTCACTGTCCCCAACATTCGTTCGCTATTCCCAGCAGCTTCTCGATGCCGAAGCAACAAAAAGTGAACAATATTATCATCAAAGGAGTGAAACTGTAAGAATCTTTTGGACGATAACTGACGAGAAAATAAGCAGTGTCCCGTTTGTTCTTTTGTTGAGTTACTGTTTAAATTTTGGAATTTATCATGCATATATATCAATAAATATGAATATGTATATCCAAAATTTATATATATACATATATATATATATATATATATATATATATATACACACACACACCTTATAAAGAAGGGCAAAAGAAAAAAATTTCTAATGCCAAATATGACGAAACTAGACACATCGTCCATAACCATATAATTCATCACTATAAGCACACATCTCGAAGAAAGCCGACAGAAATTTCTAAAAAATTCCGTTAATATCATATCGGACCCGATTTCAGAGTTAATTCATAAGAACCTTCTCTTCGTCAGTGATAAATGCGACAAAGAAATAAATTAAATACTTACTTATACCTATGGAAGAAGCAAACACTAAATTTAAACCTTAAGGTATTTTTAATATGCTGGCCATAGATAAAATTTTTTTCGAAAAATGTATATCTATATATATATATATATATATATATATATATATATATATATATATATATATATATATATATATATATATATCTATATATAGTTAGTAAACACATAAATGTGAAACAAGGTGGAAAAAAGAGTACTCAAATACCAGTGGTAGAGTAATATGCTTTATTTAAAGCAGCAGAAAATTCAATAAAACCTGTTACTCTGAGTTTCACGTTCCGTTCGTCGGACAGTTTTTGCTAGAATCTAGCAAAAGCTGTCCGACGAACGGGAACGTGAAACTCAGAGTAACAGGTTTTGTTGAATTTTTCTGCTGCTTTAAATAAAGTATATATATTATATATATATATATTATATATATATATATATATATATATAATATATATGCGCACGTGTTATATGTATATTTTCATATGTGTGTGTGTGTGGGTGTGTGTGTACATATATTCATAATTATATACATATCTGTGCAATATACTTTGGATATTTGTTGTCCATAATAACCCAACTGAAAATGCAGATGAGAAACTACTTCCGGCAACACACTAAAGCCTTCTTCATCGTGTCTGCATTTTATCTCTTATAAATAATATAAATGTCTTACATGGTTGCAAGTGTTTAGAGTTTGTTTATTTCCTACTTCGAGTTTTCTAATTTATCATTTTCAGGAAATTAAACATATCACATTTTAATAGGAAACCATATCTATGTCTCATAGCTTTAGCGGACACCGTATTCGGATTTGATTTTAAGTTTTATTTTCTAATTCTTTTCATGCAGTTTGTTTGAAACAACTGAACAACTCGTGCTTTTCAGTTTTTCAGCTGTTATTTTTCAGTTATTAATGACCACCTTAAGCCAAATTCAACAACACTCGAGTAAATTCTGATTATATAACTTTTCTCAAACTTACATATTTACTGTCCACGACATAAGCAAAGTTTGTTGATATCTCACCCGCCGTCCCGACCTCCAGTTGTTTAACTCTTACAGTTGAATTCGATATCAGATCTCATTAAATTATTGTCTTCGTTTATTCCTCATTACTCAAAACTAGTCAATTTTTTTATACTGCGTAGCCGAACGCATTTTTATATCAATGGTTCATTGAAATTAGCATCCAAGGAGCTTCGATCTATAATTGGAGAGTCCCAAAAACATCGCTTTGCACAATGAGGTATTCACAGAAGCAGTTACCTAAACAATGCCTTGTTGTTTTTATGTGTACAATGCGTTGCATTCAAAGCGAAAGATTAGATGCAGTGGATGAAGTCGATAAGGGAGAATTGTTATATGGTCAGTCTTAAGGATGGTGTTAAGGACAATAGGATGAGCCGCCAGAGGGAAGTGTGGCGTGCAGGAGTGACTGCGTGGTAAGTAGCTCGCTTACTAACCACATGGTTCCGGGTTCAGTCCCACTGCGTGGCATCTTGATCAAGTGTCTTCTACAATAGCCTCTCAGGCTATTGTAGAAGGAAACTGAAAGAAGCCCGTATTATATATGTATATGCATATATATATATATATGTGTGTGTGTGTGTGTGTGTGTGTGTGTGTGTGTGTCTGTGTTTGTGTGTCTGTGTTTGTCCCCCCAACATCGCTTGACAACCGATGCTGGTGTGTTTACGTCCCCGTAACTTAGCGGTTCGGCCAAAGGGACCGATAGAATAAGTACTAGGCTTACAATGAATAAGTCATGGGGTCGATTTGCTCGACTAAACGCGGTGCTCCAGCATGGGCGCAGTCAAATGACTGAAACAAGCAAAAGAGCAAAAGAGCAAGAGGTACATAGGTCTGAGGGTTTCAGAGCAAATTACAAAATGAAATAACAAATCAGTGGGGTTGCATTCAGTCCAATGAAGTTAAAATCATCGGAAACAAAAGGTAATAAAATATAAACAAGAAAATAACTCCAAAAGAGGAAAACTCACGAATAGTAATTTGAATCTTTCATATGTATTCGTCCAAACAGCTTTCTTCCCCATGGCCACCAGGTTGAGAAAAATTAGCTGCTCTTTCTTGCATATGGCGTGGTGGTTAAGTGTGCAGGCTACTAACCCCAAGATTCCGAGTTCGATTCCAGGCAGTGAGCTGAATAATAATAATAATAATATAATAATAATAATAATAATAATAATAATAATAATAATAATAATAATGATGATGATGATGATGATGATGATGATGATGATGATGATGATGATAATAATGATAATAATAATAATAATAATAATAATAATAATAATAATAATAATAACATCGAAAAATACCTTAGGAATGAGAACCCAGGTTCGAAATTTCCCCGAGGCACCTGATGAAGGCTGGAGGGTATATTAGCCGAGATGTTGTGTTCACAACAAGATGAGGACAAAAACCCGTCAAACGTAAATTATGTAAATAATGTAAATAAAGCTTGATATTGTTCTACATCTGGAGCTGAGTTACTGACTTGTTTTGTTTAACGTGTACTCTTCCATCTTGTCTGATGTTGGATCCCTTCATATCTGTGCTGTTCAATTCTATTTTGCTGATGTCGTCCACGTTTGTCAACACCAGCCTTGCCGTATCCGAGTGGGTTCATCAACAACTGTTTTGTTATGTGGATAGCACCTCTGGGTAATTTTCTTCTGTAATCTGTTTGACTTTTCCACGCCAACCAGTCTACATTTTTTGTATAGTTACTCGGTGAGTCACCATCTTAATTTGGAAGACATTGTGACGACTATGCTTTGTTAGAATTTCGAAACATGCTCCAAGTTGCCTTCGTGTTTGTCGCATTCAAATATTAGTTGTAGCAAAAATTTCTTTTCGTTTTTTCCCTTACACTTTTATGTTTATTTCGTTTACTAAAATTCACTGCTTTAAATGTATTAACTCTAGCTATTGTTTGTTTCGTATTTTCATGCAGATGGCGCCTTTGAGTCATTTTTTTGTTGATGTGCACGTATTACTGTGGACCTATATACTGACGGTGTTTATGGCCAGTAGAGATATGACTCCGTTAGTTTGTCGCATATAACCACTTTACATTAGTTATATTAAAAATCATCAGCTTTTTTCTCCTTCTTATAATTGTTTTTTGTTGTGTTTTCCATTAACGCCAGGTTGAGAGGCTTCGATCCTGTGATGTAGTTCGTCGGATTCTTTGTTCCTTCTTTTTAGCCACCATATTTTCACCTGACGTTGACTTTGATCTTTCAAATGTTTATTTTATATTTGCAAAAACCAAACAAACAAACAAACGATCATAAAATATTTTTATATTTATTTTTAAAATATAATTTTTTTTATTCATTTTCTGTGTTTATTATTCCACGTATTGTTTTTTTTTTTATGTAGGAATTTTGGGACTTGAAATATTAGTTTTTCTCTTTTTTTTTTACAGTATATGTTTAGCTTTCTAAACTTGATGTTAATGTGTTGAATTATAATATAATATTATTATGTGTGTATATACAATGTTATTGTGAATTTATGCGTATGTATGTATACATGCTGTTGGTGGGTATATGACGAACTTTGATTTCATTCGTTTCTATTTAACATTAAACCATTTGGATCAGATACCATAGAGAAAACTAAGCTACGGGCAAAATAAACTTACACCAAGCTTTTGGATTATCCCAATTTGTTAATTAATTCCCAGATTTTGCAAACCATCAACGTCATATTCTCTATTTCTACTGTTCCTGACATCACAAGTTTTCCTGTCGATGGATACATCTTATTTCTACATGTGAACAAATTGGCCAAGGATTTCTTTTCTTTTATATACAATAGCTTATTGTCCTATCTTACGCTATTTCTATTCGTATTCTTTTTATTTGGAGCAATCATGTCAGATAGCCCAAAGGATATCTGGCATGATTTCTCAGACTCTCTAACATTTTTGTTATTCAATTCAATGAACATGGTTTTAATCATACAGAAATATTCCACACCACTTCTTTGGTGAATATTGCATAATACGCATATTACCTTTTCAAAACTGGCACATTTTCTTCCAAAACGAAAATCTTAAATATACTATATATATATATATATATATAATATATATATATATATATATATATTATATATATATTATATATCATTTTAATGATGGGTTTCGTCTGCCGTATTTTATGCTTTAAACTCCAATCCTGCAGCTGTACCTGAAATGTCTGTAATGTAAGAGAAAAGCTTCCTGCAAACCGAATAATTGGTTTTGCTATTTGGTGTCGACTTCATTAGAAAAGCTACGCAATATCGCCGTATCCTTTTCAAACAACGATAAAGAGAGGACTGAGTTCTATGTAAGATGTCATTACATTGCAGCTGCATATTATTATCTCATGGATAATAGACATTTTATCGCGTCTTCTATTTTATTGCTGGTGTCGTACTTCCCTTCCCGATTGTTATTTTATATGTTACCTGAAGCTTTATGGTAGAATACAAGAACAAATTCTCTGAATTCATATTAAGTATCTGCTTCACAGATTTGTACATTTGAAACTTAACCAAATTCAAGTTTTAAATCCCAATAGACAGACAGAATAAGTACTGGGCCTAAGAAAATAAGTCCTGGAGTCGGTTTGTTCAGCTAAAACCCTTCAAGGCGATCCTCCAACATGGCCGCAGTCAAATGACTGAAACATGTAAAAAAATAACAGAATTTAAGGAATTCCGAATGAAATTTCGGAAGAAAGTTATTCAACAAATTCCAGAGCTAAAATTTGGTGTTGTTAGATATATTTATACTATTAAGATAGGAAAATCACCTTGTAGATACAAAAACAGACACCTTGTGCGTAAAGTCCGTGAGATATATACGTGGGTTTGCGCGTTGGGGTGTCTGTTCTCTCTACTCCACCGACTGCTCACCGCTACTCTGCTACAAGTCTACGGACGTCTAGGCTTTTCCCTCTATATCTACGTATTGGGTTAGCCTACTTCATCGTTTGGGGGCGTCTACACAACAGCCTGTGAGGGTTGAACACTGTACTTTTCATTGAATATATAAATCGAATGTAAATAAAGTAACGCAGCATCATTTAAAGATAATTCAATTATCAAGAGAAGCAACAAAAGCGGATGAGTGCCCGAATTCCAGAATTAAAATCCATCCCTTAAAATTCTAAGGTGAAACTGCACTGCACTCAGTTTTCACTTTCATCGATCTGAGATTGTTCTAATAAATAAAAGTCAAATACCGGAACGTATTTAATTGAAATAAAGTTATCCCCAAATAGAAGAGGCCATCATTAATGAAGAAAAATTCCGTAAGAGGCGTGGCAGTGTAGTCGCAGATGTGGTTGTGTGGTAAACACTTTGCTTCCCACATGGTTCCGGGTTCAGCTCTACTGCATAGCACCTTGGGCAAGTAAATTCTAATTATAGCTCTGGACTAAGCAGTCTTTGAGTGGATTTGGTCGACGGAAACTGAAAGAAGCCCGTCGTATAAATGCGTGTGTGTGTGTGTGTGTGTGGTGTGTGTGTGTGTGTTTGTGTGTGCGCACGTGTGTGTGTGTCTTTGTGCTTGTCCTCCATCACCGCTCGGCAACCGGTGTTGTGTATATTTACGTCCCCGTAATTTAAAGAAACTTTTTTAAAAAAAGGAATACTGGGGGTCAGTTTGTTCGACTAAAAAATCTTCAAGGCGATGCCCCAGCATGACCGCGGTCTGGTGACTGAAACAAGTAAAAGTTTAAAGATAACAAACCAAAATACTTTTCTTTATAACATGATATTTTTTTACATCAAGTGTTCAACTGCCACCAATTTCGAATTCGCTTTTCATCATTCTTGGCTGAATAAAACGGACGCCAGTGTATGTTGAAACTAGTCATTCTATTATAAACGGTAACAAACTTTTGTTGGCTTGTGTCAAAGATACGTTTCTTAAATTATTCTCAATAAACACCCTTGACTGGTGGCTTTCATTTTGAATTAAAATTCATTCTCAATTCGCATTCATCTTTTTCATATTCCTACTATATATTCATTTATATTTGTTAATGCGATATTTTTCTACATTTATGCTCTGTAAAGTTGCAATTTTATCGATTTCCTCACATACAACAAACATTATTTTTTTTCAATTGTATTGTAAATACACTACGTAATAAAGTATATCAACAGTGTTTACCAGTGTACGGTGTGTACTAAACTGCGAAGTCATGTACTACATGATGTTTAGTAGTCGTCACACCCTTAGTTTCTAGATATACCATTTTATTGCAGGTTTCTATTTATGTTTAAATAATATTTCTTAGGGATATAATCGTCCATTAATATATTTCTTTACTGCCCACAAGGGGCTAAACATAGAGGGGACAAACAAGGACAGACAAAGGGATTAAGTCGATTACATCGACCCCAGTGCGAAACTGGTACTTTATTTATCGACCCAGAAAAGATGAAAGGCAAAGTCGACCTCTGCGGAATTTGAACTCAGAACGTAACGACAGACGAAATACCGCTAAGCATTTCGCCCGGCGCGCTAACGCTTCTGCCAGCTCGATGCCATATAATCGCCCATTGATAATTAATACTTCCAATTTATTAACAGAGATATTTACATCCTGATGATGTTTCAAAATTCATGTCTGCAAGAATTTCCATAAATTCCTTGACTGAATAAATTGGTATATCTCAGTTTAGGATCATTTTGTAATTTGGTAAGATCTATTGTCGTAAGTATTTGTCCTATCTCTTGCCTGTGGACAAAGTGACCGATATATATAAAGTCGGTAGAGCGTCACACAATCTATCCGGATTTCTTTGATCTGTGTTTAAACTCCAGCCAGTTCCAAAATGTATTTCAATACACTAAACGTCTGATTCCATGAATTGATTGATGGCCCTAGGCAAAGACAAGGCACACACACACACACACATTTATATTATTTCTATATACATATGTGTGTGTATGTGTGTGTGTGTGTGTGTGTGTGTGTGTGTGTGTATACTAGCAAACGCCCCCGTTCTTTGGACGGTTTAAGTTGCTTTGGTGGTATTTTTCTTCCAAATAATTGAACAACCGAGAAGGTTTATGAGTATCACGGCAATCTGTGTTTCCGAGTAACCTAGGAACGGTAAATCAAATTGAAGGCGAGTTATTGTGGAGGTCGTTGCACTTTAATGATCACAGAATATATAACTTTGGAAGCGATGCGAAGTAAAGCTAGTGAAGTGTTTTGGGAGTAGATTACGTATTTGAAACAATGGACAATAGTAGAAATATCACAATGGACGGGTAAATAAGCATCCTTTAAGTGAAACAATGCATTGGTAGGTAAACAACCTATCAACAAATAGAAGAAAGGGAAAAGAACATCACCTTTCAAGTAACTCAGAATAGGTAAAGGTAAGCTTGCCAAAGTTTAATGCAGTTTAAATATGGAGATTAATTTTGTTTGGTATTGGATATTCATCGCATGCAGTTTTCCTAGTCTATTTAATCACCGTGGCAGGTGGACAGTCGAAATAAATAAATAGACAAAATCCTTTCACTTTTATAAAAAGATTAAAAACTTATGGAAGACCGTATGTCATTTTAGGTCCATTTACGCAGGAGCTCTGGGCAAAATGTTAAGTGCATGACCATCCTCTAGACGTAATAATGTGTGTGTAACGTTTGGTGATAATCGGTTGAGAACTGTGGAAATATATGCGTTCAGTATTCCTAGTCAGGTTAATCACCGTCGTTAGTGGACAGTGGAAATAAATAGACAAAATCCTTTCACTATGATAAAAGATTAAAATGGTATGGAAGACCCTACATACAAAAAACTCTGTCCATTTACGTCCATTTACGCAGGAGCTCTGGGTAAAATGTTTAATGCATGACCAATCCTTGGGACATAAGTAATGTGTGTGTAAAGTTTGGTGAAAATCGGTTGAGAATTGTGGAAATGTACACTTTATTCATTATACATACACATACTGTGATATATATGTGTGTATGTATGTATGTATGTATGTATGTATGTATGTATGTATGTATGTATGTATGTATGTATGTATGTATGTATGTACGTATGCATGTATGTATGCATGTGTGTTCTGTCAAATTATCTTTTTATACCTATCTGTTTATCTATCTCTACAATAATTTCTGAGAGATATTTTCCCTTTAGTAGTGTGTACCAAGGCGTATACCAATGTATATATTACATAAGCGTATGAGATAGCACGAGTGAGGTACTACGAATTTTATAAACATATACAGATGTATATGGTTTATACGTTAAATGTGTATGCGTGAACAGCAGTAATCCTGCCTTAGGTTAGAGCAGAAAAATCAAAATAATTTTTATATCAGTCATTATAATTGATATTTCAGGAAAGAATAATTGAATATAAGTCAATGGATCGTATAGGAAAAAATGTATATATGATCTGTTTGGCTTTTTTTTCTTCTTATATTCCAAGAAACTATGGAATGCACATAATTCCTCGTGACACCACATTATTCATAGATTTAAATATTCTAACTTACTATTCTTTTTTTTAAGGTTTTACATCGATTTCTGATACGTTCGTTTATTCATACATTCATAAATGTACTTATATATATATATGTATGTATATACATATATAATATATATATATACATATATATATATACGTACATATATATACACACAATATATGTGTGTGTATGTATTTATGTGTGTGTATGTATGTATTTATGTATGTATGTATATATATATATATATGTATATATATATATATATATATATACATATATATATGTGTATATATATATATATATATATATATAATATATATATATATATATATTATATATATATATATATATATCTATATATGTATGTATGTATGTATGTATACGCGTGTGTGTCTGTGTATGTATGTGTTTGTACACACATAGAGAAAGACACCCGATCGTGCGTAGGTGTGTATAGGGTATGCGTTCGCAAGTATATGTATGTCCGTGTGTCGGTGAGAGCAATAGTAAAATTCAGATTTTTCCAGTTCTGTGCATATATATATGTGTGTGTGTGTGTCTGTATGTATGTATATGTGTGAATGTCAGCGTGAATGTGTGTGTATATGTAGTGAGACAGGGGGTGTATGTATGTATGAGGGATTGTAATGTGTAGTTGCTGCAACACTGCATATGTATGCATGTGTGCCTATGTGTGTGTGTGCGTGCGTGTGCGTGTATCTGTGCTTGTGTGTGCGTGAGTGTGCGTGAGTGTGTGTGGGCGTGTATGTTCTGTATGCAAGTCCGCAATCTGACACTTTCTGAATTCTATCAAAATCATTTTGACAAACAATACTGATCGCAACGGCAAGAAGTAAAGGAAGATTGTTCGTAGAAAAACAGGGAGAGAGAGAGAGGAAGGAGGACGGGAGATGGGAAGAGTGAGTGGGTTATTGAATGTGTCAGAGACATACGAGTATGTATATATGTATGTATGTATGCATGTATGGTTTTATGCGTGTATGTATGTATGTATTTATGTATTATGTATGTATTCATGTATGTATGTATGCATGTATGTATATATTTATGTATGTATGTATGTATGCATGTATGCATGTATGCATGCATGCATGTATGTATGCATGTATGTATACATATATGTACGTACGTATGTATTTACGTATGTATCTATGTATTTATGTATGCATGTATGTATGCATGTATGTATACATATATGTACGTATGTATGTATTTATGTATGTATGTATGCATGTTTGTATGTGTTCATGTATGTATGCATTTATGTATGTATGTATGTATGTATGTATGTATATCAGTATGTATGTATGTATGCATGTATGTACGTATGTATGTATTTATGTATGTGTATTTGTATGCATGTATGTGTATAGAGAAATACGTGATTCGAAGTGAGCGTCGAATATGAAAGAAATAGCCATGAAATCTCCATCAGATCACCATCAAATCACGCCTTACTCGAAGGTCACGCTTCATATCATTTTATCATACGTTACATCATGCATGTGTGTGTGTCTGTGTGCGTGTGCGTGCGTGTGTGTACAATTATTAGTAGCAGAAGTATTAATACCAAAATAGCAATCTCAATATTCAACTTAACGTGGTATGTATTGTTAGAGAGCCGAATACAATTGTTTACTACGGATTCCGGAACAACCAGATCGCATCTCTTCAGTGGCAGACGTCCTGTACCCGCAATCCAGTCAAATCTCACAATCAGTGATATATGAATTTTCAGTGACTATTGAATTGCTGATGTCTGTGCATGAGGTTATTGCACCCGTGGTCGGTTTCACTCGGGTTCGCGTCTCAAGCTTCCATACTCACTACGGTACCCTCCTGATCAACCGGGCATCAGAAAATCGCCTCGCCAGCGATTGTGCAACCTAAAATTTTAGGTTCAATAAGGCTTGCACCACATCTCACAGATCCTCTCCACTCTGTTGCCATTATCTAGAGACAATCCAGAACAATATATCCAGTAGTGATATGAGTCGCAGACGCAGAAATTGCGGGATCTCAAACGCCAGCAAAAATTCTCAAAATGTCAAATGGTCAATGCCATTCCCTTCATATGAGGTTTTATATCAGAGACATATTTTGAGAAAAGCTCAGAGGGTGCCTCACTCCCAGTGGTCTTCCAGTACTCTGGGCACCAACCCAGAATTGCTGAGTGCCTGTGCTACTGCTAGATATTCATTGAACCCCCACACTGGATTCAGCCATCTTTTTGTTATGTCTTGTTTGTAATCCTGCTGGGTTTTTGCAACCCTCCTAAGCGGGAAGCCTAGTGAAGAGGGTTACTTGCGGATGACTCGACCATGCAAGAAGTTGTACTGGATTCCATATTACCAGTAGCACTTATGACAGAGCTCACAAGTTACTTCACGCACACACACACACAGACATAATATATATATATAGTTTGAAATTTTATTGACATATTTCAACACACATATTAAATATTATTTTCAAATTTTGGTGCAAGACCAGCAAGTTCGGTAGAGGATTTAAGTCGATTAAATCGACCCCAGTGCGTAACTGGTACTTAATTTATTGACCCCGAAAAGATGAAAGGCAAAATCGACCTCGGCGGAATTTGAACTCAGACCGTAACGGCAGACGAAATACGTCTACGCATTTCGCCCGGCGTGCTAACGTTTCTTATTTTTTTATTGTCCACAAGGGGCTAAACATAGAGGGGACAAACAAGGACAGACAAACGGACATTAAGTCGATTATATCGACCCCAGTGCGAACTGGCACTTATTTATCGACCCAGAAAGGATGAAAGGCAAAGTCGACCTCGGCGAAATTTGAACTCAGAACGTAGCGACAGACGAAATACTGCTACGCATTTCGCCCGGCGTGCTAACGTTTCTTCCAACTCGACGCCTTGCCGTCTACATGTATTAAATATCGACATTTGTACTGACACATATATTTGAACACTTAGACGTTGAAATTCATAATTCACATATATTTACCTGCTTATATTTAATTGTAATGACATTTATGTTCACATTATTGCACATACACTGGAGTTTCTTGGATATCATATATATGTGTAAGGCCGTGTATTCGTAAATGCTAACTGGAAATCGATTGATCGATTGAGAAAGAAATCGATATATATATATATATATATATATATATATATATATATATATATATATATATGTGTGTGTGTGTGTGTGTATGTGTGTGTGTGTGTGTGTCTATGTATGTATATATATATATATATATATATATATATATATATATATATATATATATATATATATATATACACACTAGCTGAGGTACCCGCAAAAAAATTACCGCTAATAAGATGTCTGTTTACACCCATGAAACATTTTTCGTCAAATTTCGACATTTTTCAAAAAATTAAAATCTATATTAATGGATAGAATCAATTTGATGAAAATATGACCAAAGTCTGGTAGCGAACCCGTGTTGTCATTTTTGTGCATGTGCGTAAAATGGCGAAATTTTACGCTTTGGGGCAGATTTCGTCAAATTGATGTCACGACGGCTTGTACGCAAAATGCCTAAATTTTTCTTGGGAAATAAAAAGGTCTTACATAATAAAAACCTGAAACGGGTGGTAAGTAAGTTTCTTACCACACAGCCACTCCTGAGAATGAAGGAGAAAGAATACGTAGCATAGGTTCTAGACTATATTCGTTATTTAACTGAATTTCTCTTTTTTTTTTTTTTTTTTGTTTTTTGTTGTCATTTTTTTAACTACAATAAAGAAAAAAAGCAAAGCAACTTCTGAAAAATAATTTAAATGAAAAAAAAACCACTAACACATATGAATGAAACAAACTGAAGCGAGACGGGATATCAGAAATACAGGTAACATAAACTTCCTACCACATCTAGCAAAAGCAGGAAACAGCGCTTGACAACAACTTAAGTGACATGAAAGCACGTAGCTAAAACATCACAATAAACAGGATGTGAAACAACCTAACCGAAGTTAGGAAAACAGGATACCAGAAACTTAAAAATACTCGACTGCAAATACCAAACGGTCCATAGAGAAAAATCAACATTTCTAAATCAATATACGAAAACCTAATTCAAACAACGAATTAACAGATGACACAAATGACCTAACAAAACAAAGTAACATTGAAAGTTTAACAAAAAAAATGTGATAGCCACAATAAATAATACAAAGATAATGGAATGAAGTATCATGAATGAACTAGCGAGCTTGATTTTCATAGGTATATATAATGAACGCAAATCTGGAATGAAATTGCGGCTGAAGATCACCATGGCATGAAACTCGATTCGAAAGTAATTAATTAGAACATATATAAATATATATATATATGCATATATATATAGAGAGAGAGGGAGAGATAGAGGGGGAGAGACGTAGACGTAGCTGTGTAGTAAGTAGCTTACTTACCAACCACATGGTTCCGGGTTCAGTCCCACTACGTGGCACCTTGGGCAAGTGTCTTCTACTATAGCCTCGGGCCGACCAAAGCCTTGTGAGCAGATTTGGTAGACACACACACACACACACATATATATATATACACATACCTATGTGTGTGTATGTGTGTCAATATGCATGTATATATGCGTGTGTATATGTTTGTATATATAGGGCCATCGTGTCGCACGAACTTGTGAATCAGCAAGTGTGTTTCTTTCCATGATGAAGACGTAGGAAATACCTTTTTTTGTAAAGAAGCACTTACCAACGCATGTGTATCTCCACTCACTATTCCATCGGGTAAAGGTAAGACCCTACGCCACTTGGCACCAATGTTGTTAAACGCAATCCCCGGAACAGACACCGCTAAATAATTCGTCCGATGCTTTACCAATTCCGTCATTCTAGCTTCATAGACTGATACTTTACGCGCCGGCCTCAAGACGACGAACGGCAAAGTTGACCTCGGATGGATTTGATTTCAGGATGTGCAGAATCACAAGAAATTCTGCAAGACATCCTATCCATCGATTTCTTGACAGTTGCGCCACAAATCTTATGACACTCGTACCGATATATTTCTAACATGCGAGCGCGCGTGTGTGTGTGTGTGTGTGTGTGTGTGTGTGTATTCCATATGTAGACATTTTAAATGTATGCAGTATGTCTTTCAACATGGCTGTGCAATGGATCTGACAGAATCGCTTGCGCCTCGGATGAAAAACATAGCATCATTTCTTCCGGCTCTTTATGTTTTAAGTTCAAATTCCACCGAGGTCAACTTCGATTTTCGTTCTTTTGGGGTCAGTTGAACTGGTATTTATATCCCCTCCCTAAAATTACTGACCTGAAACCAAAATTTGAAACCATCAATAAATAACTTCTTTGTATCGCTGTTATATATAGGATATCCGCATCCATTTTATAATGCATTTGTTTCAGTTTGATGGGGTTTTGTATTATAAAAATATCCCGTTTTGTATTATAAAAATATCCCTCTAAAATATAGGATTTGTTCTAAAAACGTACATATTTTCGTGTTTTTGTAAATCAATTTTTTTGGCAATTTAGTAAAGCAATTTTAATTCTATTCACTTGAATGTGGAGGTGATTTTTCCCCTCATTTTATAACATATTTTGGTTTGGTTTTATGGTTTATGTCATGTCCGACAACGGTTTCACATCAAATATCTATTTATAATGTGTAGAAATGTATGTGCATTTATAAGTACATATTTGAAAGAGAGAGGCATACATATATACACCATACACACCCACACACGTACACACATACATATATAACATATATACGTATATATATATATATAATATATATATATATATATATTATATATATATATATATAGATATATATATATATATATATACACGTATAATATTATACGTATATATTACAATTTTTTCTGAATTTTCGGATTTTTCTATATGCTATGCTACTGCTTTTAAATTGATATTAATTAAATTAATATTCAATTTATCACCCTCATTATTGAAATCTTATGTGTGTATGTGTGTGTATGTATGTATGTATGTATGTAGGTAGGTAG
>NC_043008.1:9899376-9921876 GCF_006345805.1 Octopus sinensis
ATACATAAATAAACCAAACTTTCTATCTTCAACTCGGTTTTCGTGCCTATCATTATCTATGGTGAAGAATGACTGAAAGCGTACGACCGCGAATATAGGCGACCGAAATGGGGTTCCACTGAGGAATTTCTAAAGTAACTTTACTCGACGGGGTGTGTTACTCCAAGTCGAGCTATATATATATATATTTATATATATACATATATAGCTTTACCATAATTACGGAGGCCACAGATTTACTTTTGTCAAGAGTGGCTGAGTCATTTGGCAGTATGTACTTGAGAAGTTATAAGTGTTAATTCTGTCTGTATTCATCTGATGAAAACGAGTTTTTCTTGCTAGATGTAGCACTTCTCTTCATTAAACAAAAAAAATCTCCGAAACAGCTGTAGTGAACAGCAGTCCATTTGTTTTCATTTTTATTCTTTACCTAACTTTGAACCAGCAATTCGTTTGGATCTGGAATCTATAGACGGCGGCGCAATAGGTAGATTGAGTATACCTATGTATGACCTTCATGACTCGTTGAGTATTTCTTCAGCCAATTGTGAATGTATGCATAACTGGAGAACAGATTCGTATTTGCTTTAGTGAGTACGTATTTGTTGTTATACATTGTTTGTACACAGTAGCGCTATAACCGACGCTACTTTGGTGCTTTCACTATTAAAATACCCGGTTCTCTCGAATTCTGCAAATATCATATATGTGTGTGTGTGTGTGTGTGTGTGTGTGTGTGTGTGTGTTCTGTGTGTGTATACATATATGTGTGTGTGTATGTATGTATGTATGTATGTATGTATGTACGTATGTACGTATGTATTATGTATATATATTATTATTATATATATATATATATATATATATATATATATATATATATTCAAATACATACACACACGCACGCACGCACATACATACAGATATACATACATACAGACAGATAGGCATTTAGCTAAAACTGGGCAGCCACAGACAATATCAGTGATTGTTTTCTGCCAACATTCACGTCTTTCATATTGTGCAGTAACGTTTTGATTTCGACTTCATTATATTCGTTTGGGGACTTCTATTATGAAGGATTTGCTTTTTTGCTGCTCTTGAATCTACTTCGATTTCTGTTTAGAGCTCTGTGATTCTCCGTTGCATTTTGTGCGATATTTACCGCCCCCGCCTGGTTCGTTCTTCGTGTTGTGTTTTCGGCACGAAGGAGATGCTTTTCCTGTCATTATCTTAAAATGACATTCTATATTCTTGCTTTCAGCTTAGTTTTTAGTATTTATTTAATAATTTTGTTAGCTTTTCTCCATTCTATTCACAACTGATTATTATTTCAACTGCTCTTTTATATCTGTTAGCTTCCTTGAAGACTGAGAACAGGAATTTTCGTTTTGTTCTTATTTTTGTAGACAATTATAGTATTTTCTTTCGATATATACTAAATATTATGATATTCTAGCTGCAGAAAGTTCTTATGTCCCAGCCTAAGTGTAAATAAACTATTTCTAGCGTCAGGCAGAATAAAAATACCCTCATACCACTGTACTATTAAAGTGGTGGGGAACATTGATCGGATGAAGCTGATTGTCCGTAGGTACCGACACTAAGGTTAGGTTACATTAGAAGTGGCTAATATCAACAATTACATTACGAAATAAATACAGTACTGTACTTTTGATCAAGCACACTATCCAATCTGACAATGTAAAATACCTGTACACTGCAAATATTCACTAAAATACAGGTAATCCAGCATTTTAAATCAGACTTACCAGGGACAGTGGATAGATGTTGTTGATATGCTGTGGTTTTGTCCACTACTTCCGAAATCCGTGAAAGGGTGATCCCTAGTACCGAGGTATGAGTGTATATTTCAAAGGCACACAGCACTCGAACAGACCATTCGAAGAGATCACTCAAACGTGAATTCTTTTAATTCCCAAGAAACAAAACTATAAACCATCAACTGTTTTGTTTCTGTTTATAAAGCTGTAAGACAGCAGCTTGTAGACCTTCTTTCATCATTTTTTAAAAATCGATCACGTGTGTCTTCTGTCGACGTTCTTCGCAGTGGTTGAACCAAAATGAAGCACCGAAAACCTTCCCTAAACCCGAGCTCTTCAAAGGGAAGGCTATGTTGACTGTTTGGTGATGTACTGCTGGACTCATCCACGATAACTCTTTAAAACCCGGAAAAACCATTACTGCAGAAACATATTGCCATGAAATTTCCAAAATGAACGAAAAATGCTACCTCTCCGTCATAGACTTGTCAACAGTAGATGGCCAATCATTCTTCATGACAATGATCGACTACACGTTTCACTAACGACGCTCCAGCAGTTGGGGGGACTTGGCTACGACGTTTTTCTCCACCCAGCTTATTCTCCAGACCTTTCTCCTACCGACTACCACTTTTTCAAGCACCTTGATGGTTCAAGCACCTTGAGTTCAAAAATCAAACCGATGCTGAAAGTTTGTTCAAAGAGTTCATCAGCTCCAGAACTCCAGATTTTTATGATAGCGAAATAAACAAACGTGTAACTCGTTGGCAAAAATGTGTTGATTGTAGTGGTACTTACTTTGATGAATAAAACTTCCGCATTGTTGAAATATATATATAAACATACACACACACATACACACACACATGCATATTTATACATATATATACATACATGCATACATACATACATACATACATACATACATACATACATACATACATACATACATACATATATATATATATATACAGTATGGCCGACTGGTTAACAGAATTGTTTCACAAATGTGGGGACACGAGGTCGATCCCACTACTAATGACGGCCAGAAACATGTGTCCACAACTCTCCTCTTATCTCTCTACACAATGACCTGTCCTTTTCCTTAATGGCATACCAACTTTGGAGAACTTTTGCTTCTTGAAATTATCTCTCCTTCCTGAGTGGAGCTAATCTAAATTGCCATTTGATAATTGTGGCATATTCTCTAGCGAGGAGATATTTTAAATGACTCAAGAATTTATGCTGTATGATATTTGATATACCTGTATTTGTCTATGTTCTTCAAATGCATGGCTCTGGTAAATCTGAGTTATTTTTCTTAGCTCATTTTCGTTCAAATTTTGCAAATTACCTACGCCAGTCATGTGTTCTACTCCTTCTTGTATAAATTTAAATCCCTTAATTAATGGAGATAAGGTTCTACTTTATTTCACGTTGCCCCAGTTCACTCAATTATAGAAATTAGTTGCGACGTCACTGGTGCAAAGCTGTATCGGCCTATTTGCCTTTCCCTTGGACAACATCGGTGGCACGGAGAAGGGGAGACTGGTATGTATGGACGACTGCTGGTCTTCCATAAACAACCTCGCTTGGATCTGTGCCTCGGAAGAGCACTTTTTAGATGACCCATTGTTATTCTTTACAAAAAGGTGTCTTTATTCGTATGTGTTGTAAAATTACAAGCCACCGCCCACTCTTAGTTATTTCTCATCGCTCATTTATACACACCTACGTATACACACCTGCGTGTATGTATACTGGCGGGCATTATTCATTATTAATTATTATTAATTACTATTGCAATTATCGGCTGCATATGCAAACGAAAATGAATTCATACAGAAATATATTTCATATGCGCGCGCGTGTGTGTGTGGGTGTGTGCGTGCGTGTGAGTGTATGCATGTATATATATATATATATATAACCAAGGGTACAAGTACCAGCGTTGTTAGAAATAAGAGTCGAAAAGTATTCAAATATGCCACAATATCGTTGTAAATTTAACAAGCTGACGTAATCGAGGAGCGAGTAAAAAGCCAATCTACCATTGCGGGGTAAAAATAACCCAAATGATTTTACAGGTATACCCATATCACGTGTTAAATTTACAGTGATATTGTGGCTTATTGGAATATTTTTCGACTCTTATTTCTAGCAACGCTGGTACTTGTACCCTTGATTATAGATTTATATATATTCCATGACCGCGTGTGTATCGTTGGCGATTTTTTTCCTCCGTCTTCCCTTCCTTGGATCTTTCCTTTTCCTATGTTTCTGATGAAGAGCTCCGCTCGAAACGTTAAATCCTCCTTCTTTCTTTCCTTTCCTGAGCGTCCAATAACACTATACTTGTTCCACGTCCTCGCGTTGTTGTGTTTTCTCTTTGTTCATGTGGATTAACTATGTATTTATATATATATATATATATATATATATATATATATATATATATATATTATATATATATATACACACACATTTATTCATATATATAAATATACGTACATACATACATATATATATATACGTACTGCCTTCGAAACACGCTTGAGTTAGCTAGTGACAGCTGATGACTGGGGATTTTTTCCTTGTGTGGTGTGTCCTGTACCTTGTTTTTCTGTTGTAAAAAATAATGTTTTTCCCGTTTTCGTTTCGTCTCTGTTTTGTCCGTTTTCGTTTTTCGTTGAGTTCTACGTCTAGTTGCGGTGTCCTCTACTCACGTATATATATATTTATATATGCATGTATATATACATGTAGATGTAGGTACGTACATATATGTTTTGTAGTATGCATATATTTTATTTATTACACTATATATATATATATATATATATATTATATATAATATATATTATATTATATATATATACGTACACACACTCACACGCACACAGACACACAAACACACACACATACACACATCTCTGTATGAATGTATTTTCGTTTGCATTGTAGCCGATATTTGCAATAATAAATAATAATAAATAATGCCCGCCATTATTGTTACAATTGATATTATTTTCATGCGTAAAGAATAACCGAATCGCAAAGAAATTAACAAAATAACTTGCGGTATTTATTTATTTATTTATTTCCGGTTTTACGTTCTGGCTTTAAATCCCGCTCAATTGATTTTACCTTTCATGCTTAACAGCTTCGTTAAAATAAAGAACCAGTGATACGCTCCGGTCAATTTAATGAATTAACACTTACCCAACTTGCGGCCTTGCTTCGGAAATAATAATTATTATTATCGCCATCATCATAAACACTACCACATTCTTCAAACTCCTATTATCTTCAATATAAAGCGTACTGAAGTGATGTTAGATCTAGTTATACGATACGTCTGTAATTTTCTGAGGTTGTCTCTCAAATCTCTGTACAAACAACAATTACTTTAAGTGGTTTAACGCTAATCTGTTGAATAGTTGTATAAGATTTCTCAACGGTAAGGTGTTACATATTGAAACTGTATAAGTTTCCAAGACTGTAATTTTCCAGAACAATATTCTGTTGCCTGCTATTAGTTCCATTTTGAAATGAAACAGCAGTAATCATGGATAGAACAAGCCTTACGACTTTATAATGACAAACAATAAAACCAAGTAACAAAAATACTTCTTTGGATATGTATGTTTGTGTTTAGACTTCTATCTTCTCGCTCTCTCTTTCTCGCTCTCTCTTTCGCTCTCTCTTCTTCCATTTCTCTATCTATCTATCTAGCTAGCTATCTGTCTGTCTGTCTGTCTATCAACACATATGTGTGTGCATATATTTGTGTGTATGTGTATGTATATATATATGTTTATATATATATAATACACATTCAAATACATATGGGTATACACATGCATATGTATATATATATATATATATATATATATATATATATAATATATATATAATATATATATATATATATATATATATATATACGTAATATACGTATATGTACATGTATATATACACAGACAGAGATATGTACAGATGTATGTGTATAAATATACATGTGTGTGTATAGGTTTGTGTGTATAGATATATATACATATACATATGTGTGCGTTGTGCGTGTGTGTGTATGTATGTATAGGTTTATATATATATATATATATATATATATATATATATATATATATATATATATATATATATATGCATTTATGGCTGTATATGTACATACACGTATATATGATTGTATGTACACATGCATATATGTATAACTGTACTACTTTTGTTCAGCTCAGAGCCATTTTACCATATTTCCACATAAAGTTACCTGGCAACAAAGAAGTAGAAATGAAAACACAAGCTCTCTCAATATGTGAGACGGCTGAACAACTCGAGATCAACAACATTTGCATAAAACACATTTTGTTTTGGGTGGGGTGTTCCAGAAAACCGCAGTTGCTACTACTGCCTCAACCGTTACTACTGCTGCGGCTACTGCTGTGGTTACTGCTGTAACCGCTGCTACCATTCTTGTTCTTTTTTGTCTTGTTCCGGAGCTGTGGATCGGCGCTCAACGATTTGTTTTTGTCATCCAACACGCTGTAATCGTGACCATTATCGTATTTTAAACAGTTTCGCTCTAGCTACAATAAAGGGCATCTCCTTTTGTTGTTGTTGTTGTTCTTGTTAGCTTTTAATCCAGGACAATCCTGCCTCTTTTACTCTCTTTCTCTCTTTTACTTGTTTCAGTCATTTGACTGCGGCCATGCTGGAGCACCACCTTTAGTCGAGTAAATCGACCCCAGGACTTATACTTTGTAAGCCTAGTACTTTTTTGTATCGGGCTCTTTTGCCGAACCGCTAAGTTAGGGGGACGCAAACACACCAGACAGACGAAATGCCGTCAAGAATTATATCCAGCGTGCTAATAATAATAATAATAATAATAATAATAATAATAATAATAATAATAATAATGATGATGATGATGATGATGATGATGATGATGATGATGATAATAATAATAATAATATACGAATTCTATATTTGCCACAAGGGCAACACATAAGAGGATATTATATGAACGGATTACTAGATTATAATAAACGGTGGGGTTTTGTACCGATTAGATTCAGAAGAAAAAAAACCAACTCGGGAGCAGAAAACAACTGTACACTAAAGAAATGAAGGTTGGCGTCTCTGAAAAGGACACAACGTAGGGGTTAAATAGAAAGCTCCACAAAACTAGGGTTACCCTTGACTACGAAGGGTAAATCCCTTCTCCTAGTTGTAATCTTCGACCAACAAGCACTAAGAAGCCCGTTCGCTCAAGCAATTCTCTCTACCGTTATTTTTCAACAAATTCAACAGAGAAAAACCGATTCGATCGCCACCGCCACCTTCCCCTTTATGTAGAACTTCAAGTTGATGAGGACATGGCCGAAAAAAAACAGTATGTGTTTAGTCTTGTTTATCTGAAATAATATTTGATGTTCTGGAGTGATGATAACCTGCGGTTCTCTGCTTTTTGATTTCGATATTTGCAGAATAAAAAAAAATGGTTTGCCGAAAAAATGGTTTTCTGTTGTTTTTATTACTTAGGGTGTTGAAGGCGGTGATAGAAAGGTTGATTGGAGGGCAATATGGGTCAAGTCTGCATGAAAATAATCTCAGTACAACGCCCACGTTGCGCACATACACGCGAGTACTGTCCAAATCTCCGACCAATCACATACAGCTAGCTGGCATTCAATTGGCGTATCAAGTTTCGGGCATTTTGATTGGGTTTTGGATAGAAAATTCACAAAAATATCACTTCTGCTGATTTTTTAATGGCTTTGCGGGGTGACTGTGGAAATGTAAAGATGTGCACGACCACCCTTGGACGGTTTTGAATGACCATAGAAAGTGCGAGCCCTCTAACTGAAAAATTGTGGATTTGTATAAAGGACACACACACACACACACACACACACATATTTTGCCGTTTATATAGAGAGATTATTAGGTGAAAGAATAGCTAAAGCGTCGGAAAAAATGCTTTGCGATATTTGTTCCGGTTCTTGCGTTCTAAGTTCAAATTCCGCTGGAGTGAACTTTGTCTTTCATCTCTTCAGGGTCAATAAAATAAATCGCAAGCCAAGTACCAACATCGAGGTGATGGACCAAACTTCGCACCCAGAAACTGCTAGCCCTGGGTCATAATTTGAAACAATCATCATCATCATCATACATCTGAACTCCACTTCTAGACGATGTACACCACTATAAAGGCGGCGAGCTGGCAGAATCGTTAGTACGCCGGGCGAAATGCCAGCTGTATGTCGTCTGCCGCTACGTTCTGAGTTCAAATTCCGCCGAGGTCGACTTTGCCTTTCATCCTTTCGGGGTCGATAAATTAAGTACCAGTTATGCACTGGGGTCGATATAATCGACTTAATATGTTTGTCTGTCCTTGTTTGTCCTCTCTGTGTTTATCCCCTTGTGGGTAGTAAAGAAATATATGTACACCACTATCGTTATTTCAATATTTCAGCTGCCATTTTAGTTCAAATAATCTGTCGACGTTTGGTTCTGTTGTATCCTGTACAGTTGATTACTTTCCGTTTCCGACACTAAACGCCCTCTGACCTTACGTAAATGTCTCCAATATTCTCCATTAGAACGGTTTTAGTTAACTTTTAAAGCGCAATCAATTATTGTTTCTTGAAAACACGACACCAGTCACCTCATGCTGTGTGACTACACGGGAATTGGCGAGAACACAACGTATTTACATGTTTATCAAGAAACTACGAAGTTGTTTGTGACTTGGAAGGGGGTGGGAGGATGACTATGTGTGTGGGAGGAAGGAGGAGGAGGTATGGGAGGAAGCGGAGGTATGGGAGGAGGAAAAGGCAGATGTATGGGATGAGGTGGAGGAGGCGGAGGAGGAAGAGGAGGAGGTGTGAGAAGAGGAGGAGGTGTGGGAAGAGGAGGAGGTGTGGGAAGAGGAGGAGGTGTGGGAAGAGGAGGAGGTGTGGGAAGAGGAGGAGGTGTGGGAAGAGGAGGAGGTGTGGGAAGAGGAGGAGGTGTGGAAAGAGGAGGAGGTGGTGGTATGGGAAGAGGATGTATGGGAGGAGGAGGTGGAGGAGGAGGAGTGTAGCGATTAACGGCTGTTCAACTAGATTTTTTTTTTATAGATTGGGTCTTAAGAGAAAATGTGGGCGACTTGAGTTCGGATGGGATGGAATCCGGGTAAGAAACATTGTTTAGTGTGGACTTATGTGATGGGAAGCTTTACAGAAATGGGTGGATAAGGTGTAAATTCATCGTGTGTACTTGGGTGGTTTGGTGTATCGAATTTGAGACAAGCATATGACTACTGGCAGGATCAACCAGGTATTATCGCGATTCCTCTAATTCGCCTCCGAATTAAATACACAGAAATATTCTTTTCTACTTTAGGCACAAGACCCGGAATTTTGGGGGAGGGGCCCAGTCGATTAGATCAACCTCAGTATGCAACTGATACATCGATGCCGAAAGGATGAAAAGCAATGTCGACCTCAGCGGAATTTGACCTCAGATCATAAAGACTGACGAAATACCACTAAGCATTTCGTCCAGCATGCTAACGTTTCTGCCAGCTCACCGCCTTATAAATACACAGAAATATTGTCACGATTTTTGTCACCCGGCAATAATTTTAGGGAAGGGTTAAGTCGATTGCATAGACCCCAGTGCTAAACTGGTACTTTATTTTATCGACCCCAAAAGGAATGAAAGGCAAAATGGACCTCGGTAGAATTTGATCTCAGATCGAAAAGACGGACGAAATTCCGTTTAGCATTTTGTCCAGTCTGCTAACGCTTGAGCCAGTGCGTCACCTTAATGCACAGAAATATTTGCAGCTACAAAGTATTATAAATCAAACAAGTCTATTTTGTTCGCAATTTTTGACATAATGTCTACAATTGTATTATAAAAGGTTTGATACAGAAACTGTATGGCCATCCGACTTTATTATGATAAATGACTACACAATGTTTTAAGTTGACACTCTAACAGCAGAAACTTTCTTAAATGAAATCTTATTCTTGACATGTAAATATATGAAATAAAGCGGGTAAGATTAAGTATATTGCTATATATTTATGGTGAGTTTTAAACCGAATATATTTGTGCTACAAAGACTTAAGTTATTTGATCTTTGCGTTTAATTTCACTCCACCCTCTATAAATGTATTACCTTAATGAAAGGTTAGCATATATATGTGTGTGTGTGTGTGTGTTGGTTTCGAAAAGGCGGTGAGCTGGCAGACACGATAGCGCGCCGGGCGAAATGCTTAGCGGTATTTCGTCTGCCGTTACGTTCTGAGTTCAAATTCCGCCGAGGTCGACTTTGCCTTTCATCCTTTCGGGGTCGATAAATTAAGTACCAGTTACGCACTGGGGTCGATATAATCGACTTAATCCGTTTGTCTGTCCTTGTTTGTCCCCTCTATGTTTAGCCCCCTGTGGGTAATAAAGAAACAGATAATATTTTGACAAATTAAATTTAAATGTTGAAGTGAATCTAACGGTTTTTGTGTGTTCCTTAAATGGCTTATAAACACCTTCCACGCTGCAATTGTTTTCGTTCCAGCACACGATTTCAGATCAGGTCACTTGCTATGCAATTACATCTCTGTAATATATAAAAGGGGTCTGTGGGAAAACTCGTTTAAATAAAAGCGTTGGGAACTACTGTGAAAAGGTCAAGTCATTACATATTTCTATAAATTCTCTACATGGACAGAAGTATGAGGGGCACTTGTCGTATGATTGTGGTCAACAAACCATAAGACATTTCGAAATAATTTTGATTTTCTTGTGTGCGAAGAGCATCACATATTCGCACATAATTAGTTTCACAGTGAAAACCTTAAGTAGCAGTTTAACAACATCAAATTTTAGGCTTTCTAATACACGCAGTGTTACGTACACGTTTTCGTGATCTGTTTCTCTCTCTCTCTCTCTCTCTCTCTCTCTCTCTCTCTCTCTCTCTCTCTCTCTCTCTCTCTCTCTCTCTCTCTCTCTCTCTGCCTCTCTCTATCTATCTATTTCTATGAGGTGTAGGAGTGGCTGTGTGGTAAGTAGCTTGCTTACCAAGCACACGGTTCCGGGTTCAGTCCCACTGCGTGGCACCTTGGGCAAGTGTCTTCTGCTATAGCCTCGGGCCGACCAAAGCCTTGTGAGTGGATTTAGTAGACGGAAACTGAAAGAAGCCCATCGTACATATGTATATATATGTATGTGTGTGTGTATTTTGTTTGTGTGTCTGTGTTTGTCCCCCCAACATCGATTGACAACCGATGCTGGTGTGTTTACGTTCTCGTAACTTAGCGGTTCGGCAAAAGAGACCGATACAATAAGTACTAGGCTTACAAAGAATAAGTCCTGGGGGTCGATTTGCTCGACTAAAAGGCGGTACTCCAGCATGGCCACAGTCAAATAACTGAAACAAGTAAAAGAGTAAAAGAGCGAAAGAAATCGGCTGCGGGTTCAAATCTGAAGTGGGATGCACTTTTCCAAATACGGATTCCAAGACTAGGTACTAGAATATCTAATACCAGGCTAATGCGATGCATTGATCAGAGCAACATATCGGTGGCATCAATATTCATAAATGCGACCTCTGAAGCGACTCGAGATAAAAGCTACAACCTTCATCATCCTTCCGAAATAAGCATGAATCTCGTTAATTCGTCAAAAGATATCAATATTCAAATTGTAGCAAAATTTGATCTTTATCCGGAAATCTATGACTTGATATTTTCGGGCCAGATGACATCCTATTGTACACAATTCATCCCGTTTAATAATTCATATCCGTAAATCAAGGTTTTTACATATAAACACGTAGTTTCGTTTCTAACCGTTCGCATTCAAAGATGAACTGATAAATTGATGACTGATCTTCTCTGAAACCTTCAGAACAAGACGCAAATGTGTGTGTGTGTGTGTGTACACGTTGTGTGTATGTGTGTGGGTGTGCATGTTGTAGAGGTTTACGCGCGTGCAGTACGCATTTTATTTCTTTATATTTTCTTTTATATACTTTTTAATATTTTTCCATTAATTTGGTTTTGTTGTTTGGAAGTTTAGAAGACAAAGAGAGAGGCAGAGAGAGAGACACGCACAAAGAGAGAAAGGGAGAGAGAGAGTCACAAATAGAGAAAGAGATAGAGAGAGGCAGAGTGGGTGTGTTTGTTTACTGTTTCAATAAGAAAATGTGGAAAAGTTGAATATTTTCAAAGCTTATGGACTTTCATTCTATCACTCCCTCTCATTCACTCTCCCTTTCTCCTGCACTTCCACATACGCATGCGCACACATGTATACACAAACACACACACGTACACACATGCAAACACCTACACACACACACACACACACACACACACACACACACACACACACACACACACACACACACACACACACACACACACACACATAAGTATATTAAAAGGGGACTGTAGGAAAACTTGCTTAACTAAAAGCGTTGGGAACCACTGGGTAAAACATAACAAGTCATTACATATTTATTTCTTCATTGCCCACAGGGAGCTAAACATATAGGGATCAAGCAAGGGCAGACAAAGGGATTAAGTCGATTACATCGACCCCAGTACGTAACTGGTACTTAATTTATCGACCCCGAAAGGATGAAAGGATATATATATATAATATGAGGGAATATTATTCCAAACTTACAGGGAAAAATTCAATTAGGAAATACTAAATCAAATTTCACAAAATATATATATATATAAATTTTTTTCTAATTTATATATATATATATATATTCTTTGACAAAAGTATTATTCAGAATGACTTTGAAGTTTCCGCGAGTTAAGCCATCTCCGAAGCTGGCCGAAACGTCGAAATCACTGACAATAATATTATAATATTCTTGGTCAAGAAATAAATTTGTACTCAACAAATATATAGAGTAACCCATCAGGTTAATACAAAATTGTATCATTATTATAAGTGAACACAAGAAAAGTGGTGAGCACACCGCGCAAAAACGCTTAGCGGCACTTCGTCCGTCTCTACGTTCTGAGTTCAGATTCCACCAAGGTGGACTTTGCCTTTCATCCTTTCGTGGTCGATGAATTAAGTACCAGTGAAACAATGAGGTGGTTGTAATCGACTAGTCCCCTTCCCCAATATTTCGGGTTTTGTGCCTTTAGCAGCAAGGATGATAACTGAACATAAAAATAAATATTGAGAAGGCAAACAGGTTTTGGGGATCTGATGATATGCCATAAAGCTAAACCCTTTATGGACGGAAAACCTAAAGTAATCCCATAAACCGGCATTCCCCATTTTCTATATATACTACTAGACACCTTAGAGCAGTGATTTTCAAACTTTTTGGTGGAGCGGAACCCCAAGGAAACATTTCACTGGCTCGAGGAACCCCTGTGCAATAATTTAATAGTCTTATGCACAAATATCTGCACAGGAGACTTAAAACTTACTGCCGATTTTAGCAGTTTTGTAACTTCTTGCGGAACCCCAGGACTGTACTGGCGGAACCCTAAGGTTCCGCGGAACCCTAGTTGAAAACCACTGCCTTAGATTGTGCTTCTTTCAGATTTATGTTTTTTACAAACGATATATATAAATATGTATGTGTGTGTGTGTGTGTTTGTGTGCGTGTGTGAGTGTTTGCATCAATGTATGTATGTATCTGTGTGTGTATGTATGTATGAATGTAGGAACGACTTTTCGGAGACGACTGCGGCTAAAAGTATGCTTCATTTTACGTACACACACACATATACATACACATATAAAATACATACATGCATACAAACATGTATACATACATACAAGCATATTTACATATATATATATATGTGTGTATGTGTGCCTCGATGTGTATGTACATACATGTACACGTGCATACATACATAAATAAACCAGCGGGTTCACTTCGAAGTACTTTTATCTTCATCAGATTTCTCATGATTATTATTATTATTATTATTATTATCGTTGTCTCCATCATCAGCATCATCACCACTATCATATATTCCCCACCACCACCACCACCACTATCATCATCTTCATCTTCATCTTCATCATCGTCATGTGTGAATATCATCATCATCAACATCATCATCAACGACAACAATATTATAATCTTCGCTTTTTCCGCCTCCGATATTTCTGTTTTTGTTTTATAAATATATATATATATATTTATATTTTTTATAATCGCAGACACACACACACACACACACACACACACACACATAAACACACACACACACACACGTATACATATACATAAATTGTGTCTTATTTTCCATGGGATCGCTCTATGGATATCTCACCTACAATCGACTTCGTATCTTTATTAACCTCTGTAACATTTGTATTTCATGTCCAATGCTGACTTTCTCTTCTCTTGCTCGTTTGGCTTTAGAACAATTACAAACAAGCAAATCCTTTAAGCGGACGGGGAAAAGAAAAGAAAAACAAGATGGGGGGTGGAGGGGGGAGGAAGAAGAAGAAGAAGAGGAGGTGGAGGAAGAGGAGGAGGAGGAGGAGGAAAATATATTTGCCTTCCTTCCATTCAGATTAAATGTGTTTTGTTTTATTTTTTTATTCTTTTCTTTTACTTGTTTCAGTCATTAGAGTGCGGCCATGTTGGGGCACTGCTTTGAAGAATTTTTAGTCGTAGGAATGGAGCATAGTGCTCTTTTTCTTTTTTTTTTTTGTTAAGCTTGGTACTTATCAAAAGGGATCCTCCTCTTACCATCGCAGCTCGTTAGGAATGTCTAAGACCACATCATTTAATTTGTCCTTCCTTGTTTAAGGCGGTAGATGGAACTTGAGGGAGATATCTCTGCTATTTCAGCAGGTCCAACAATCACAGAGGAGCTTTCTTGTTAGCTCGACATTAAAAATATTGGCGTGGGGGGGGGGGGCTGTTGCGAAGAAAATTGAAGTCTTTTGTCCTTGGCAAGAGATGAGTGTTCCGCAACTTCTTGCTGAGCAATCTGCACAGATCGCTTGTGAATGGTGATCATATGTTTGTGTTGCACATTAGCTCAGTTTCTCCATCAAACCGACATCGTCCGTACAGATGCGCAGTGTGCCACTCGTCAGATACCAAAGTGATCGAAGTCACAGGAAGTGTTTTGCTGAAGAACACCACGCACGGGCCGATCCGAGAATAAAAACCACGATCTTGGAATCATGAGTGCAACGACCCAACGAGAGAAAATTAATATGAAGATGATGCCAAATTCCGCTGAGGTTGATTTTGCCTTTCATCCTTTCGTTGTCGATAAATTAAGTACCAGAAGGCGGCGAGCTGGCAGAACAGATAGCACGCCGGGCGAAATGCGTAACCGTATTTCGTCTACCGTTACGTTCTGAGTTCAAATTCCGCCGAGGTCGACTTTACCTTTCATCCTTTTTGGGTCGATAAATTAAGTACCAGTTACGCACTGGGGTCGATATAATCGACTTAATCCGTTTGTCTGTTCTTGATCGTCCTCTCTGTATTTAGCCCCTTGTGGGTTGTAAAGAAATAGGTATTTCGTCTGCCGCTTCGTTCTGAGTTCAAATTCCACCGAGGACTACTTTGCCTTTCATTCTTTCGGGGTCGATAAATTTAGAACAAGTTGCGTACTGGGGTCGATCTAATCGACTTGCCCCTCCCCAAAAATTTCGAGCCTTGTGCCTAGAATAGAAAAAAATATGAAGGTGATACCTTGTTTACTTATTTATTTTTATTATTGTCATCCCAAGCCTAAGATGTCTATTTCCTTCAAAGTCTTCGCGGAATCCGTTTTAAATGCTGGTTGATTATTTTGTTTGATGATTATTCAAATGGGAGAAACTGTCCCGTTCAGGATGCTGGCTGAACCCACAACAGTTTATAAACTCGTACGACAATTGTTTGTATTTAAATATCGCCTGATTCGATGAAATCAGAAGGGTTATGTAGTAATGCTTTTGTAGAAGCGCAATGGCCCAACGGTTAGGACAGCGGACTCGCGGTCGGAGGATCGCGGTTTCGATTTCCAGACCGGGCGTTGTGTGTGTTTATTGAGCGAAAACACCTAAAAGCTCCACGAGGCTCCGACATGGGGTGGTGGCGACCCCTGTTGTACTCTTTAGCCACAACTTTCTCTCACTCTCTCTTCCTGTTTCTTGAGTAACGCTGCGATGGACTGGCGTCCCGTCCAACTGAGGGGGAACACATTCGCCACAGAAACCGGGAAACCGGGCCCATGAGCCTGGCTAGGCTTGAAAAGGGCGAAAGAAGAAGAAGAGGAAGTAATGCTTTTACTTACACGCACCAAATGTTTGACTTTATTAAAACGTTAAACAAAATTCATTATTATAATGTTTTTCGTCACAGCAATTATATCCAGTTATTAAGAAATAGCAGAAATTTATCAGAAAGTGTAATTATGTATTTAGATCCCTTGTGTTTCATTATTCTGATCTAATTAAAACAATCCATTTGTGAAATATTGACAATTTTCGAGCTGGCGTAACTTGACAGATATTTAGCCATTGGTGAGCCTCGACGTCAACGGGTCTCCCTACGGACTGCAGTATAATTCTGAACGGGTTGCGATGACAGAATCATTATTTAATCAAATGTAAAATGTTAATAAACAGGGACTAATTTCAGTGATATTTTGGCTTCTAATAGTCTAGCTAATATCATATTAATATAATTGGTATCTTTCTCTGTGTTTCGAATCTTTAATATTCAACTTCAACAGGTATCTTTGTGTAGCTTCTTTCACTCAATGCGTGAGACACACTTAAAAACACAAAAATACACAAACACTTACATATATATATATATATATATATTATATATATATATATATAGTTAATTTTTTGGCTCAAAAAGCAAAAAGCAAGGCCATGTAGGGGGACATGGAGTTATGTACAGGGAGGGTGTTCATGCAAAGAGTTCAAGCCATTTCTGGTCAAGAGAGACTTTGAACCGAGCGGTCGTCGGCATCTTCACTATCTTGTCCGGCAGCTTATGCCACGGATCCGCAACCCGGACGGAGAAAGCCCCTCTCCTTCGATTGAGATGAAATTGTCGCAGATAGAGCTTTTCGGAGTGACCCCGCAGCCGACGCTCTGGAACAGGAGTGAAGAACAGCTCTTTCGAGAGGTTACACTTTCCGCTTATGATGTTGTAAGCAAGAATGAGATCACCACGGCGTCGTCGTTTTTCTAGAGAATAAAGGTCGAGCGTCTTCAGCCTTTCTTCATAAGACAAATGCTTGTGACCAAGAACCATATATATATATATATATATATATATATATATATATATATTATATATATATATATATATGTTCCTTTACTACCCACAAGGGGCTAAACATAGAGGGGACAAACAAGGACAGACAAACGAATTTAAGTCGATTATATCGACCCCAGTGCGTAACTGGTACTTAATTTATCGACCCCGAAAGGATGAAAGGCAAAGTCGACCTCGGCGGAATTTGAACTCGGAACGTAACGGTAGACGAAATACGGCTACGTATTTCGCCCGGCGTGCTAACGGTTCTGCCAGCTCGCCGCCTTATATATATATAGAACCATATATAAATAGAACCATATATATATATAGGACGGGCCTCCACACAGCTTCCGTCTGCCAAATTTACTGACAAGGGCATTGGTGGTCCCGGGACTATAAAAAAAAAGACACTTACTGAAGGTGCCACGCAGGAAGACTGAACCTGGATCCAGATTATTGCAAAGTGAGTTTTTAACCACACAGCAATGCTTGCAACTGTTTGATATTATTTCGCATTAACTCTTTCTTTTTTACCGATATTGTGCATTCCACTGCCATCGCCACCACCGCCATCTCTTATTCTTTTAGCAAAACAAACAGATGCCGCCGTTTATTACTATTTTTTATGCTTCTTCTTTGGTGGATTATGCATCTTGTTTTACAGAAATAAAGAATTTAATAAATCCAAACATTTACCTGTAGAATAAAACACCTTATTTTTCTTCGAAACATTCCTCCTGTTACAAGTTATTTAGGTATTAAGCACTGAGTCACATTCTATTCAATAATTCCTAGGTTGGGTGAGCTAAGGGCGATCTAGAAGATGAAATTAGTAACACATAAAAAACGAACTGTAACACAATTATGTTCACACACACATATATATATATATACATACAAAGTTTATTTCCGATATCAGTGGTTGTACCAGCTTTTAGTTTGATATTACATTCATAATTTCTTTTCGTTATGAAACTGAATAGCAAAAGTTCACACCGAATGTAATATTTCAGTTGTCCTTTTGCTTGCTTCTTATTTTATTTTCTTTATTTTATTTTAGTTTTCATTTATGAATTTCTTTATCTTTCCTACAGTGGAACTACTTTTGTTCACAGTTAAACTTGGTTATATTTTTCGACACTCTCTTGCGGTTACTCTTTAAAAACAAAAATCTTTCTGTGCAAGACGGAAATTACAGACACTGAAAATATTTTGCTCCTTTGTGGGTAAATCTCAACAGCACTTCATTCAACTTACCTACGAAAGAGCGTCTGCATAATCACTAGATCTGTTAGAAATTGCAGCTAATTCTCCCCTCGTGATATGCCATTCAACCCTTAATTAGTCTGACACTAAATTTAGAATAAAGGGCGGTACGGTCATGATTTGGTTATTGAACTGCTTAATTAAGGTTAATTAGAGCTAAATAGCGACTGCAACCAACATGCAAGAGCTGACAGAAAAATAGAAAACATAAGGCGACGAGCTGTCAGAACTGTTAGCACGTCGGGCGAAATGCGTAGCCGTATTTCGTCTGCCGTTACGTTCTGAGTTCAAATTCCGCCGAGGTCGACTTTGCCTTTCATCCTTTCGGGGTCGATAAATTAAGTACCAGTTACGCACTGGGGTCGATATAATCGACCTAATCCGTTTGTTTGTCCTTGTTTGTCCTCTCTGTGTTTAGCCCCTTGTGGGTAGTAAAGAAATAGGTATTTCGTCTGCCGCTACGTTCTGAGTTCAAATTCCACCGAGGTCGAATTTGCCTTTCATCCTTTCGGGTCTGTACCTTGCCTCTTTTTAGGTAGATTGCTCCTCACTTCTTGAGTCTAATTTCCATTCTAATATCAGTACTAAAACGGTGGACCTTGTTCACCAAGGAACTCATTTGTGTCTCGTCTTTGCCATACACTTTCATGATGAGGAGGTGGTTGATTATTTGGGATTTTCCCTTCACCCGTCTGATAAGGGTACACTAAACACATGCATCACAACCTTATGTGTGCGACAAGGTGATCTCATATCACGATAAACAGCGCATTACCTTGGCAGGTGGTGGGGGGCAGTTAGAATTTTCATCGGGTCGAGTAGCCCGTCCCGCTCAAAAGGTCCCTGAATAATGGTTGTTTAAGGATGTTGAACGAAACAACCATGATTCCAGAGATGAATTATTCAAACTCCAACTACTATTTCGACTCGATGATTGTATCATGTGTTTCCAGCTTCAAATCCCCACTTCTGGCTCAGTTTCCAGTATATAACTTTTACAACCTGGTCGTGCCTCCATTTCTTACAATCTTCCTGTGCCAACTTGGGGCATTCTGTCACAATGTGTGCGTCACTGTCTCTTAAAAGTTTCACAGGCTCTACATTTTTCTGACACATTCTCTCCACATACATTTTTTTTTCTCAAGTTGTTTGTTATTATCGCTTGATCTTGGGCTGCTACAATTAGGCTCTTTGTTTCTTTCTTTTAACTGTCCCTTTTCTAACCAAGCCCAGGATTTTGTTCCATATACGTCTTTAGTGACACTCCAAAATTGGCCTATTGTTATTATTAAGTGGGGATGAGGAGAAGAAAAGGGAAAGATGAGCTCAGTAAAATGAAAACTCTTAATATAATAAGGAAGCAACTAGCTACCGCAGAATATTCAGTTCGTCTTTCTACTGTTTTCACCATTTCACTGTCTTTTGCAATCAATATGAACAGACAGACACGAAGACATTAAATGCAGAAATATTATGTTACATCTTGAACTACTTAATCACGCATAGTTTATGCGGTATTTCTTTTCTTTATTTTCCATTTTATTTTTTTTGTAACAGAAAATTAAATAAATGTCAATCAACATCACATGACAAAAACACTTCTGGTGTATTTTTGTAATTTCTTTAGATATTTTTGTAATTTCTTTAGATTTTGTAATTTCTTTAGATATTTTTTCTTTTATTTATTTATTTATTTTTGTTATATTTTTTCTGTAGCTTTTTGCTGCATATTTGCAAATAGTGATTTTATTTTGAGAGATTCTTCAATGTATCTTGTTGCGTTACAGAAATTTGTTTCGCCACGATGTGATTTTGGCTTTCAGGTTTGGTTCTATTACGATGGCACCTTAGGCAGTGTTTTTGCAGAACAGCCCCGGGTCAGCCAATACCGTTTGTCAGAGAGACACTACGGAGAAGCACGTTATGTGTGTGTGTGCGCGTGCGGTTTTGTGTGTATGTATGTGTGTGTGTGTGTGTGTGTGTGTGTGTGTGTGTGGTGTGTGTGCGTGCGTGCGTTTACACTTGTATGTCTACGGACTGCAAAGGTTCCGTAGAGTGCAAAATAATATTAATAATAAGGAGAATGGAGATTTGCACATCGATAATTTATCTTACAGTTATCTTCAGCATATTGCCATCACTTACACGTGTTTCCACGGCAGCGCCCCCTATATATATATGTGTGTGTGTGTGTGTGTGTGTGTGTGTGTGCGTGCATATGTGTGAGTGTATATATATATACGTAGGTGTTATTCAAATCTTTATACTTCCGACCAATGTCTTCTTCCAAACATATTTCGGAAGTATAAAGATTCGAATAACACCTGCTGCGTTTAACTCCATTTATTTATCTATCTATGATATACAAAACCATTTCACTTAACCCTGGAATTTCTACCTTTATAAGTAGGCTGCTACATCATTGACACTTACGTGAAATTTTGCTACCCTGGTAACTATTCCATGTTATTTGTACACACTGAAAAATATACATACATTTATATATATATATATATTATATATATATATATATATTATATATATATATATATATATCACCGTGATCACCGTGACCGACCAGGCTATCAGATGTTGCTACACATCGCTGGTCACAATGCACTTCACATTGTTTTAGCCTTCAAATGACGCCACCCCGCTGGCTAAGCGAGCAGGCCAATATATATATATATATAATATATATATATATAATATATATATATATATATATTATAATAATAAGTCAGAGTACAGCGTGTACCCCTTTGCTTGAAAAAGGAGTTAAAACCCTCCAAACCTACGCATCTCTCACTACATATAAACACACACGGAGTATATAGCAAGTTTATTTCTCCGAAACAGTCCTCCTATTTGATTCAGAGAAACACATTTGCTCTATTCTCTGCTTATGTTTACAGTAATGTGAGAGATGCGCGATTGTGGAGGGTTTTAACTCCGCTTTCAAGCAAACACCTACATATTATACCCTGACTTGTTATTATATATTTTGCTTATTTGAATTATGTTTGCTGGCCACTTTATCATTATTTTTATAAATAATGATAACTTATTTCAATTTTAAATTTATATATACATACTGTTGTGTCTGGGTAGGGTCATTTTCTTTTTGTGCCTTATAATGTAACACACACACACCGATAAAATTTCAACTTTTTTTCTTATTTTATTTTCCTAAAATTTTCGTTGCGTCTTGCAACCTTTTCAATAGTCTCAACTATTATAAGGCACAAAAAGAAAATGACTCTCCCCAGACAACAAATATGCTTCAACACACGAACTCATATAAAGAATCTTGCAAACCAAATCCCAAAACGATATATATATATATATATATATATATATATATATACTCAGCACTTACTTAGCGTTACGTAACACTCTTTGGGTCTTCTAGATATCAATATTTCTCATACCCTCGCTATATATATATATATATCATACACATATATACATATACAAAATACACTCACCCACATATGTGTTGCGTACGTGCGTATGTGTGTGTGTGCGTGCATGTGTGTGTATGCGTGTGTGTGCGCGCGCGCGTTACACACCCGCAATTCTTTATTCTAGCGTTTAATACCTTCGAGTTTAGTCAAAGCGAAACCATAATTATTATACTCTGAGTTTCCCATATTTCTTACTCAATAACCGTTGACACTGCGAAAATCCAGAGAATCACAGTCTTAACTGCCCTACTCGTCCCCAAAATGATAAAAGCCTCTTTCATAACCCGCAAAGTAGGTATGGGCAACCTTCCTCGAGAAACGGGCCGCGTGAAACATGACTCAGCATCAGATGGGCGACACTACTAGAATTTTCGTTAGGCCATTCAGAAAGTTCCGCGGGCCGCTGTTTGTCCATGACTGTCGAAGAGCAAACAGTAAACATTCAGCCATTCGTGATTACGCGACAGGTCCAGTTCCCAGATTTAATTGACAAACAAAAGAATAACGCTAATAACAAAACTCTACACCGCTTCATTATTTACTAGTCCAACATAGACGTGTATCTAGTTAATAATCCCATCAGCATCTCCATTCTAATGTTATATTGACTGATTTGCTGTTTATTTTCAGATGAGGTGAGACTTTCCATCTCAAACAACGTAAAAGTAAAAACAAAAAGTTGTTAGGTTTG
>NC_043008.1:9926876-9941876 GCF_006345805.1 Octopus sinensis
AGTCTAGCATGCTTCTGTGGAAGACAAACTTGTGTGCAAGAAACAAACATCTAGGAATGGTCAACATGAGAAGAAAAATATTCGGAGATTCTCACCATTGCTGTTTGTGATCACCATGTTTCTATTATCGATGATTCTACGGTAGACAGTTATTGGCTATCAAATTGAAAACAGATCGATCATCCTAAGATCAATCATCTACTTTCTATGGATGATTTGGCAAGAATGCATCACAGTTTGGTTCACTGGTCAGAACTGTTCATTAGTGCCGTAATGACATTGGGACGGAGTTTGGTACCGCAAAGTGTGTCACGCTGACCACGAAGAGAGGTAGGCGTGTATATAATAGAGGATTTGAATTTCCCGTTGGAGAGTCAGTTGAACTCCGAGGGTTGTAGGTATAAATATCTGGGCATTTTGGAAATGGAAAAAGTTCTAAAGAAGAAAGGAAATGTGAAGGAAACCTATGTAAATAGGTTTGGACAATGAGGATGTTTATAGACACATTTTTCACGGAGTACCGTATATCTAAGTAGCAATTCTCTCGTCACTACAACAGTATGTACCTCGAAGCCAATGTCTCAATAATGAAGAGATCTAATAACAGAGAAACATCTTCAGATTTCTCTACCCTACGAGTAGAAAACGGTTAAAATAATTTTAGTCATTTAAGAAATGTCTTTACTTCACTAAATTAATATTTCTAATTAAATTTCTGATGTTTATCATATTAAATATGTTAACACTGATCCAACTATTAATAAAATCAATGTAAGCTCTCCATTTCACCCGTCCAACTGATAAGGTGGATAAGAATTTAGTTTATGTGTTTTGATGAAATATTTAATTTAGATTTATATGTGCCAAGTTGTTTTAAAGGTAGTTACTGATATTTTATATAAACAAACTTACGGAACTGACGCAGACGTACACATATAAGTGTACGGATACATGACTTGCAAACGCAACTATATAACGAGTTTAGCAATGTTTCGTCAAGTTTCTCTAGTTTACAGATATCTTAATTCCTTCGTGTTATTCTATATATACATACGTACACACACACACACAAATAGGCACGCGCACACAAACACACATACGCACATACATACGCACATACATACATACATACATACATACATACATACATACATACATACATACATACATACTACATACATACATACGTAGACTGACATATAATTTTTGAACGTGTGGAAGGCTCGCCAGATGCCGAAATATCGTTCAACCAATTTCACATGATAACTATGGCACTCCTCTATTATTATTATTATTATTATTATTATTATTATTATTATTATTATTATATTATTATTATCATCATCATTATTATTATTATTACTATTATTATTACTATTATTATTATTATTATTATTATTATTATCATTATTATTGTTATTGTTATTATTATTATTATTATTGTTATTATTATTATTATTATTATTATTGAGTGAGAGAGCAGTGCATGCCATCAAAGTGACACTGGGGTAAGATATACGAAACCCAGTATACCCATCATGACTACCCGTCTGATAAAGGTACACCAGGCACATGCATCACAACCATATGTGCACAACATGGTGATCTCATATCAAGATAAACAGCACATGACCTTGCAGGTGGGGCCCAGTTAGAATTTTCTTCTGGTCGAGTAACCCATCCCACTCAAAAGGTCCCCGAATAAGGGTTGTTTAAGGATGTTGAACGAAACACCCATTATTATTATTATCATTATTATTATTATTATTATTATTATTATTATTATTATTATTATTATCATTATTATTATTATTATTATCATTATTATTATTATTAATATTATTATTATTATTATTATTATTATTATTATTATTATTATTATTATTATTACTTGTAGAGTCTTAAATGTTTTTGTGGCTCTTGTGGCCAATAAAGAATGTATTCTTGTTATAATCATCATTACCATCGTCATTGCCATTATCATCATCATCATCATCATCACCATCATCATCATCATCATCATCGTTGTTATTGTTTTCTACTCATGTAGTTATCACAATAACCGCTAGCTGAAGTGGAACCCTATCTACAGCGTTTCGAGATCACAAAACAAACTTATAAGAATCTACAATATTTCTCTGACGTTAAATTAACTTACACAAAACTTACTTTGGGCAATTGTTTCGATCTGATGTTTTTCCTCGCAAACACCTCTAAAAAATGCTCATTTCCATTGCGTGTGCATATATATTTACATACATACACGCATCGATGTAGATAAGTACGTATGGACAATATTCTTGTATGTGTATGTGTGTATATATATATATATATATATATATATATATATATATATATAATATATATATATATATATATATATATATATATATATATACATATATCTTTTTATTTCATTCTACACGTGTTTCGAAAGGCACAAATTACCAAAATCCGATTGAATAATGGGACCATATTGTGTCTTCTCTTCAGGAAGAAAATAGGAAATCCGTTGGAAAAACAAAAACAGAACAGAGGCGGAGCAAAAGCAAATCGAACTGGGCTCTTAGGAGCATAGTTCGATTTGTTTTTGCTCCGCCTCTGTTCTGTTTTTGTTTTTCCAACGGATTTCCTATTTTCTTCCTGAAGAGAAAGACACAATATGGTCCCATTATTCAATCGGATTTTGGTAATTTGTGCCTTTCGAAACACGTGTAGAATGAAATAAAACGATTTCTGTTCAATCTGCGTTCAGCTCTATTTCTTCAATTCACCAATAATGTTTTAATTTCAATTATCCGCACCAACGCACGGTTGCAACACCATATGGTTGTACCTCCAACCGTGCTGTTTACTGCTGTGATTTTTGCTACTAAGGTATCGGTTAAACTTTTGATTAATCTACTACAAGATTATTCATCTTTCTATTTCACATAGATATACATATATATATATATACAAACATACACAGATATGTAGAAGGAAAAATATGTATGCCTGTATATGCATACATGTATGTGTTTTGTGTGTGTATATACATATATACATACATATATATATATGTGTGTGTGTATATATATATATATGTATATATATATGCATATATACACACATATATATATGTATATGTGTGTATATGTGTGTGTATATATAAATATATAGACATACATTCATACATACATACATATATACATATATATATGGAGAGAGAGATAGACTAATAGAAAAACGGAAGGTAGAAAAGGTAAAAGAAAAAGAGGGGAAGAAGAAATGAAAAACAAATCCCCATTCCACCTGCTATTTCATGAAGACAATGACAGAAAGATACTTCATGAAGACAAGAAATAAGTAGAGGTGTGTGTACCAGAAGTAATGCAAAAGTGGATATAACTCATTGTTTTAAGTGGTGTGAGTCGTACAAATTGCCCAGAGTCGTAGAGTAATTATTCGTCGACAGAAACTCTTCTCCATGTTCTTCGTTGTATGAAAATAATGGGTTCCAAACTGAAGTATTTTTCTGTCATCGAATTTGTGACAAAGAAAGTGTGCGGATTATCTGACACCCACAGAAGGCTACAGGTTGTTTACAGAAATGAAACCACTTACACTTGCATTGAACAGAGGTGCATCAAGTTGTTTAAAAAAGAGAAGACCGGAATAGAAGACAAACGATGCGATTGGAGAGCATCAACTGCGACCATTGACACGAAATGCCAGAGAATGGACTATTTGATTTATACGAACAGACGAGTCATATTTAAGTCTGTGAGCTTTGTGCACAATTGGACTGTGTTCACAATGCTTTACAGAAGATGATGGAAGGTTTGGGGTATTGAAAAGAGTGGAAGTGTGTGCAGAGTGGGTACCTCGCTAGTTGACACCAAACTTGAAAGAGAACAGGCTGGAAGTTCGTTCTGATCTGCTGGAAGCGTTCGAAATTAAGGAAGTCACGTTTTCTTTTATATATTGAGAGCGGATGAAACATGATCGTATCTTCATGATCTGAAAATGAAGATCCAGTGATGGAATGGCATCATATGTATGGTATTATTATTTTCAAATCTAAGAAGGGTCAGCATTTGCCACAACATTCTGTAAAGAAAATCAAGGTTTATTGTAACGCTATAATTTCGCTTGACCTTCTGGAATGAGGCAGTACTGTGAACATCTCGTGGTACACTGAGACGCTGATCAAGTTTCTGAAGACCAGACGGAGGAAGAAACGAGTCAAAAGTCTGAAAATGATCTACATTCACCGTTAGGATGCATCACCAACACATCTTTGACAACAAATCTGACAATTGGAAAAGGGGTCCCCATCCAAAATTTGGCTCCTCCCATCCACTGTACAGCCCAGATCTGGAAGGACAATTGGGTGGACAATGGTTTTATAACAGAGACGAGGTACTAGTGGCTCTGAAAGGGTAGCTAAAACCATTCACGGCTGAATATTTTCTAAACGATTCGAGAGTTAGTTTGGACAATAGCGAAAATGCATCGCTTGCGATGGAGACAATGCTGAGTACCAACTTGTTACCAGCTGGAGTATGCTTGATATATACTCGAACCCATAAGAAAGCCATTCTCTGTATTTTGTCAGGGGAGACAACTTCTCGCTATAGGCAAATGGGTGCAGATACACTGAGTCAGCTCACAGCCTCGCCTACCCAGACTGTGAGACGCGTGCATTTCGGAACAGTTATCTTCTCTTCAGCCTCAGATACCGGAGAGAAAAATGCTGCGAATTAACGCGAGAGATTAGTAAGTAGTCTCTCGATACAAAGAAAAAGCTACTCCACCATGTAAGTTTAACGACCTGGGTTACTTAAGCAGAAGAGCTGTGCTCACTTTTACATTACTTTCAACATTAGCCACGTCTATTGATTTTATATAACAGCTTTATAAGAAAACTATTGTTCTTTCCATCGAATTACTTGTTCGTATTTGAAAAGATTCAAGATGAAATTAGGGATAATTTCTCATTTTGTCTCTTATATAATTCTTCCATTTTCTGTATTCTCGGAAATTTTATAACATAATAAGATCTTTCTGTTCTATTTTATCATCATTTGTCTCAGTTAGCTGCAGTTACAAGATGCTACTTATTGTTTCTGTAAGACGCCATTTTGATTGTCAAGTTCATAAATGTAGCCGAAATTTGTCACATTTATTTTGGAAAAGTGAACTAATAATATATCATAGTTAAATAATGATCGAAGTTGGCAAGACGCGGGAAACCATACCTGACTGTGAAGAATTCACACCTTAATTGGATAGATATCATTACGGCATTATGAATACACACATGGTAGTATATCCAAGCCTACACACATACACACACACAGAAACACACACTTGTATAATGTTATTTGCTTAGTCAGTGGGAGGATAAGCAGCATTCATATCACTTTTCAGATCTTCCGAGGCTGGTGGAAAGGACGGTCGGGATATCCACGAACTGGACTTCTTGTTCGAATGCTTGCATGAGTGGTAACCACAAATGAAGCTTTCACGGTTTCCGCCAATAAAATTCCTTTCGCAAGTCCTCGGTCGAACCAATGCTTACGTTAGAAGATATTTTCTTTGGTGAGATCACACATCGAACTCGAAACCACGTAATTGCAAACGAGCTTCTTAACCTCAAATTCCTGTGCGCACGTACGTACATACATACATACATACATACATACATACATACATACATACATACATACATACATACATCTAAAGGATAACCCCAAGGACAAAGAAATAAGGACCCACAGTATGGTGAAAGTCATAGTCACTCATAATTAAAAAGGAGAATTGGTGGAATGTCCCAGTGAAGACCTCAGTAAAATGTAAGCACAACAGACCACATATAATGATTCGGGGTAGAGAAGAGATGTGGAAATCAGCAGCCCAGTGTATGTTAACGTAAAGCAGAGGATCAATGAAAAAGAGACACCTATGCTGAACTATTGAGAAATCTGCAGTTACTCTATCCAGTGTACAAGTTCAGGCTTATACCTGTAATTATTGGGGCCCAGAGATGTGTAACACACAGTCTGAATACCAATCTTGGAGAAATTAGGCTTCTCAAAAGGAGAAAGTTAATTGAAAGACTACAGATCTAGTCAATCACTGGAACTGTAAAAATTAGTAAAACTTTCCTGACGTTTATCATTTAAATATATATGAGCATGTCTAGATATGCAACTATATGCATGAGAATACATACATAGAGCAAAACATACAAATCTGCACACATACATACATACATACATACATACATACATACATACATACATACATACATACATACATACATACGAAAATACCCTGTAATTGATATTGAAATTCCAAAGAAGGAGCCTTGGATCTAGGTTAGAAACCGGCTATTTCTCTATTGGCAAGAAATCTTGAAATAAACTGAATAATGACATACATACATAAAGCATGCATACATTCGCGTATTTATGGACCTATGTTGGATAAGGAAGCTTCGGCTATGCATGTCTGCAGGCATCTGTTAGAATAGTTTTTCTCTTGATATTTACATTTTATATCAGGATAAATATCCGAAAGATTGAAAACAGAAGACCATTAAAAAGAATCGCTGAAAGAGGAAGAAAGAAAGAAAGAAAGAAAGAAATGAACGAAGGAAGGAAGTGGAAGAAAAGAGAGAAGTAGGGAGAGAGGCAATATTACTAATATATTCAGATATACATTTAAATAAACGAATACATCGACTACACCGTGGCGCCTATATAACAATCACAATATACTAATATATACCAATTTTTCTTGATATGGCCTCTCTTTCCCCCTCTTCTTGTCTCCCTCTCACTCTCTCTCTCTCTCGCTCCTTCTCTCTCTCTCTCTCTCTCTCTCTCTTCTCCCTCTCTATCTTCTCTACAAATTTGTATCCAGGCCAGATAACTTAAATGTCAGGGACAACCGGACATCCGTCTAATCTTTATCTCGAATTACTTTGGTTTTAGTTTATCGATACATTTGCTGGTCAGTAACTGTTTATGGACGCAGGCATGGTCACGTGGTAAATAAAGTCGCTTCGTTATCGCAAGGTTTTATTCTCCCCTCCGACCGAGTGACATTTTGGGCACATGATGATAATAGAAGAAAAATTTTCCTACAGAACTTTTACGTGCATTTGTGATTAACGGAATCTTTTCGGAAAATTGATAGCATTCAGAAATACATAGACATACGATAGACACACACTCGCACACACACGATATATATATATATATATATATATATATAGATATATATATATATATATATATATATATATATATATATATATATATTTTTTTTTTTTTTTACTTGTTTCAGTCATTTGACTGCGGCCATGCTGGAGCACCGCCTTAGTCGACCAAATCGACCCCGGGATTTATTCTTTGTAAGCCCAGTACTTATTCTATCGGTCTCTTTTTGCCGAACCGCTAAGTGACGGGGACGTAAACACACCAGCATCGGTTGTCAAGTAATGCTAGGGGGACAAACACAGACACAGAAACATACATACATATATATATATATACATATATACGACAGGCTTCTTTCAGTTTCCGTCTACCAAATCCACTCACAAGGCATTGGTCGGCCCGGGGCTATAGCAGAAGACACTTGCCCAAGATGCCACGCAGTGGGACTGAACCCGGAACCATGTGGTTGGTTAGCAAGCTACTTACCACACAGCCACTCCTGCGCCCATATATATAGATAGAGATTTATATAAATAAGGATAAGATCGATATTTAAAATACCGATCTTATCAGGTGGCCAGCATGGGAATAAAAACCTTTCAAAGGTAATAATTATTTAAAATTATAATTTAGGGTATTAAGAGATACCTCCATGCTGGAAATAGCAGTCAAAACTTGACTCTAAAACCACGTGGTTTTAGAGTCAAGTTTTGACTGCTATTTCCAGCGTGGCGGTATCCCTTAGATACCCTAAATTATAATTATATATGTAGATATATTGTTTATTTATTTTTGTACTTTTTGTGATCTAGTTATATGTTTTAAAATATATTTTATTTTTTATTTATGATTTGGTTTATGTCTATCATTGTCTGAATTGCATAATAGTGGTTTTTCTCTAATTTATATTATATATATATATATTATTTAATAGACACAATAGATGTTTTTGTGTTACTAATAGTTTCATATGTTGAGGAATACCTCAAACATATTCATTGGGTACAACCCATATATCACAACGAACCTAATATATATATATATAATATATATATATATATATATATATATATATATATATTATTTATATATAAATTATATACACATATACTTATATATATATGTATATATGTATGTATGTAGAGAGAGAGACAATGACAGCTGTTATAGTCAATAAGCGAGTAGCGGCGAATATTTCTGTGGTTATAAGAATATCCATAGGTAAACATCACATAAGACGAGTAAAAGCTGATGTGAAGAGGAAACAAGCAAACTAAAAATTCTAAAAACCTATCTAAAAAGTGTAGAAATATAAAGCGAAAAAATAACAATCAAAGAAGTGTTACAACGATTCAATACGCCAAAGAACAGAGGAGAATACGCGGTTTCGGGTTATACTCAAAGAGAAGTGAAAGAGATTAGGAAAAATACCTGAGAAGCAACAGAGAGAAGAAATGTACGATACTAAATAACACGTCTGTTCATACGACAGGATTCAAGTAAAATGAGAACTAGGACGACACGTGACATTTCTCATAACTTACATCACGTAGTATTTCTTTGGTTCATTATCTCTCAGCCTCAAATTTTATTTCTTTAATTTTTGTGTTTTTCGCATATGTATATAAATATACATTTAAATATACACGCATACATTTATATATATATATATATATATATATATATATATAAGGCGCAGGAGTGGCTGTGTGGTAAGTAGCTTGTTTACCGACCACATGGTTCCGGGTTCAGTCCCACTGCGTGACACCTTGGGCAAGTCTCTTCTACTATAGCCTCGGGCCGACCAAAGCCTTGTGAGCGGATTTGGTAGACGGAAACTGAAAGAAGCCTGTCGTATATATATACATATATATATATGTATGTGTACGTGTTTATGTGTCTGTGTTTGTCCCCCTAGCATTGCGTGACAACCGATGCTGGTGTGTTTATGTCCCTGTTACTTAGCGGTTCGGCAAAAGAGACCGATAAAATAAGTACTGGGCTTACAAAAAAATAAGTCCCGGGGTCGAGTTGCTCGATTAAAGGCGGTGCTCCAGCATGGCCGCAGTCAAATGACTGAAACAAGTAAAAGAGTAAAAGAGATCCCCATATACAAATGCCCGCATGTGTATCTACATGTGTGTGCGCGCGTGTGTAAGTATATATGTCCATATATATATATATTTATATTAGTATGAATAAACACACGCGCATATGTGTGTTTATGTGTATATGTGTATATACGTGAGTAAGTGTGAGTGTGCGTATTTGCGTATGTGTATGTGTGTCAGTGTGTGTGTCTGTCTGTAATGCAAATAATTAGCGAAGAACTACATCTTTGCTACATCTCAATATTTTGCCTTTGTTTTGTGCGACGTATTTAGATCTGACCAATTAAAATTTCCTCAGCGCAGCCACAAGATGTCAGTCCCATTGTGTATTCTAAGCTGCGCGTTTTACTCCGCTGAAAGCAAATTCCCAGTGTTGAATATCTTCTGATTAACTGCGTATTTACCTGTCTGACTGCAGGTGGGCAACAACAAAAAATTTATTGTCTGCTAAAAAGACAAGTGATGCTGTACTAAACTAAATCAATAACGCTGATTCCGAATCTGAACTCAGAATTGCTGTATCAGGATTTTGAGTTATGCACATAATTATATATTAATACTATATTGGAATCAGGAATAGTTAAGTTCAAGGTAAATAATTATTATAATAGTATATTGGTACTGTTGCTGAGACCCCCTTCGGTCATGGCTGACCGTAGGATTGCACCTAGAAAGTTACTCCCCGAGGCACAAGTCCGTGCAAGGTTGTTTATGGAAGACCAGCAGTCGCCCATGCATACCGGCCTCCCCTCTCCACGCCACCAGTGTTGTCCAAGGGAAAGGCAAAGACCGATACAACTTGGTACCTGTGACGTCGCAAGTCATTTCTACAGCTGAGTGAACTGGAGCAACGTGAAATAAAGTGTCTTGCTCAAGAACACAACATGCAGCCCGGTCCGGGATTCGAACTCACAACCTCCCGATCGTAAGCTCGATGCTCTAACCACTGAGCCATGCGCCTTCACATTAGTACTGTATATAGTAAATTTATGTTCGAGGTGCCCACCTCTTGTCTTGGTCCCCAACTTTACATAAATAATAGTTATAAATAATATTTATAGGCAGTTTTTAATTTGGTGGTAAATTAGGTAGGTAGGTAGGTAGATGCATGAACATTATATATATGTATAATGTCCGTGTTTGTCCCCACCCTATCTCCGCTTAACAACCGCTGTTGGTATGTTTACGTCCCTGTAACTTAGCGGTTCAACAAAAATACTGATACAATAAGTACTAGGCTTTAAAAAAAATAAGTCCTTGGGTTGATTTGTTCGACTAAAACCCTTCAAGGTAGTACTCCAGCATGACCGCAGTCAAATGACTGAAACAAGTAAAAGAGTATGTGGGAGGGGGTAAAAATTGTATGTGGAAACAGCACGAAGTATGTAAAAAGATTTGTTTTATTTTCTTTCTTTTTTTAATCGGACAGGATCAGTATTTTTATATTTGCTACATTAGGTGACTTTTATAAAACATTAGTTATGGGTTTAATTTGAAACTTTCGGGGTTAGATCAGTGGGGTAGAATTTATCCATTTGTCATAGATTCCGCCACTTTTCATATTTTTTCACCATGTTTCAAAATGTGTATTTACTTGTTCCTAGGTTCTTTTTTCAAAATATGTCCAATTTTGGTTTTAATTTGGTGTGAAGTGTCTTGTTCTGATTTACTGTTCATAAATGGCAACTGTACCGGTGGCATGTGTAAAGGATTAGAGAGAGGTCGTTGCCAGTACCGCCTGACTGGCCCCGTGCCAGTGGCTCGTAAAAGCACCCACTACACTCTCGGAGTGGTTGGCGTTAGGAAGGGCATCCAGCTGTAGAAACTCTGCCAGATCAAGATTGTTGGTGGTGGTTCTTCCTTTATCTTCGATGTTACCGTCATGTGTAGGCTTGTGTAGTTTATCGAGTTTTTCTGTTTCTATTTATATCTTGCAATTCTTTTAGGATTTCTTCATTTATAGATGGATTTGGATTGTCGGTATCCACTGTCATCTTCAGGTTATGTATAGTTTATAATAGTGAAAATACCTAAGAACAAGAAAACATACAAAGAACATTACAAAAACAACAACCCCAACCATGACCTATGTTAAGATCAAGCCCCAACCTCCGTCAACAACAGACATGAGTTCTAGGTGAGGTTTTTGTAACTATAAACAGCAACACTCCTGCCTTCTACGAAATACTAACAAAAACTTACGTCAACCAGTTCACTTCGAAGAAGACCAAATGGACGAACCCCGATGAAACTGCTCTGACAATATTGCAAGGTTGTATCTACAACAATGTACAGCGTTGCTGCATGGGAAATACATGTAGGTCATTGTATATGCTGTGTATAACTATAAAATAAATATTGTGGATATACAAGTCTCAATACTCCTTATTATTATTAATGTTATTATAAACTCTAAGGAACCTTTACAATCCTGAGTAGGACACATGGAATTACCCAACGGAAGAATTCAACTTGTAGGCACGGACATTGGATACTGACCGTTGTGGTTAACCGGCATCTGGAACCAAACAAACAGCCAACATGGTATCTGCCTGGATAATATGACCCTCCTAACTCACTTTGTATGTGTGTATATATATATGTGTGTGTGTATGTATATACATGTTTGTATATATATATATGTGTGTGTGTATGTATATACATGTTTGTATATATATATGTGTGTGTGTATGTATATACATGTTTGTATATATATATGTGTGTGTGTATGTATATACATGTTTGTATATATATATGTGTGTGTGTATGTATATACATGTTTGTATATATATATGTGTGTGTGTATGTATATACATGTTTGTATATATATATGTGTGTGTGTATGTATATACATGTTTGTATATATATATGTGTATGTGTGTGTATATAAAACTTAGATATGTTTCGACCAGAGATTGGTCCAGGCCATGTCTAACTTAATAGCACCACATGTTTGTATATATATACATGTGTGTGTGTGCATGCGCACATGTGTCTTTGTCCCTGTGTTTGTCTCCATCACCGCTTGACAACCGGCGTTGGTTTGTTTATGTACCAGTAACGTAACGATTCGGCAAAAGACACCGATAGAATAAGAACCATTCTTTAATAAAAAAAAAAAAAAGCAAGTACTGGCATCGATCTTGATCGACTGAAATCCTTCAAGGCGGTGCCCCAGCATGGCCACAGTACCATTGGACTGAAACAAATAAAAGATAACAGATTTTAAAAAATACATATGGGACAGGTAGCCCTGTACTTTGCTTACTCAGCCATTTTGATTTTGCTCTTTCGACGCAGCTCAACGCTAAATAGGATTAAGTACAGAACCGACCTACAATTGTTGGGAAAATAAAATTGTTCCAACACAACAGCGATCAGTTATTGATTATATTTATGCGTGTGGGGCTGTGGGATGTATTGGAATATGTGTGCGAGAGTAAAATAGATTTGCATTTTCTTGCCATTTTTTTTTTGGAAGGTGGTGGGTGGAATTCTCATACTCCACGACTCGATTTCTCTATTTTAGGATAATGCTTTCATCAAAAATGTTAAAGGCAAATAAAACTTTATGAAATTCAATACAAAAGACACCCAAAATAAATTCCCTTTAAGCAAGAAATGCAATAATTTTCGCTATGTGTTTGTGTGTGTGCGTGTGTGGCTGTGTATGTGTGACTGTGCATGTATATAAACTTATGCATATATAAGCAAATATCATTATGCATATGTGTGTGTGTATGCGTATACATGTATGTACATATATATATATATATATACATACATGGACATACGTATATTTATATACATGCATGTATATAGATACATACACTCGCACGCACACACACACACACACACACACATACACACACACACAAGTGGAAAAGAGAGGGAGGGGTTATATGTGAGTGAGCGGATATGCTAGGTTGGCTAATGTCTTTATAAATACAAATCAGTTTTAGAATTTTTCATTTTAATAAGAGCCTGCTGTCGAAAACAGGTTGGCCATTTTTTCCCCGTTAGTTTCGTGGCTTCTTTTGTTTTTGTTTTTTTAGTGAAATCCTGTACCTTTGCATTTTTTTAATTTTTCAGTTTATATTCATTTTACACACATATTTCTTTCTTTTTTTTCTTTTTGTTTTTTTGTCAATCTTCATTTCATTATATTGTAATATGGTGCCAGAAATCGATTTTTATGAGCAGGTGTATGGTTGTTGCAGAGTAATATAGGGTACGAATGATTTACATACATATCTATATGTGTGTGTGTATGTGTGTGTCTGTCTGTGTGTGTGTGCGTGCGTGCGTGTGTGTGTATGTGTATATATATACATATACATATATGTATATATATATATATATATATATATATATATATATATATATGTATATGTGTATTTGTATATGTATGTATATATATATATATGTATATATATATATACATATATATACATATATATACATATATATATTTGTGTATGTGTATTTGTATATGCGTGTATATATATATATATTTATACATATATATATGTATATACATAAATATATACATATATATACATATATATATTTGTGTGTGTGTATAAGTACGTGTGTAAAGATATTTGTGTCTAACATATATATATATTTATATATATATGTGTGTGTGTATGTGTGTATAAAGACATGCATGCGTGTGTGCTTGAATGCACACATGTATGCATGTATGTACACATGTGCGTATACGCATCTGTGTACATACTAATGTCTGCATGCATAGATGTCACTGCATTATGGATCTGTATATTTTGGTAGATGTATTGGTACAGCTATATATATTTGCATGTCTACACTTGTGTGTCTATACACTTATAGTAAGCGAAACCTCCGGATTGTTTTGCATATTTTCACTCTGCCTTTAAATGGACGTTGTTTTATTTCTGAATTAGCTATGTGTTTTCTGATTTTGTGAAATCCATTTTCTCAAGATTGGTTTGGTTTTGAAGCAGTTAATTTCATATTATCTAAATGCCTTCTAATAATCACAGATATAAATAGTTATACACGAACTAAATGGCAGTACATGTAATAGAACGTGAACGTATGGCTGGGACTAAGTTTAGACAAGACAAAAATAAACTATTTAAACATATAGGTCCTCCGAGAAGAATAACCAGTCACCATATACCATTGGTCCTGACCCCTGGCGTCTACGTACCGTGAAAGTTTCCAGTCTTTACTTGATCATCAACAGAACATAACTCAGTTAAGCAGTCTACTTGTAACCTGTTGCCAACACAACAATAATTTTTAAGTATCTCTTCCGAGCATCTCTGCAGCAAACTCCAACCATATATCAAAAACCAATGTATTCAATATTACTTCCACAGGAGCTCCCAATATTAAAGCCTGTAATTGTAAAAATACCTACGACTGCCCATTAAACGGGAACTGTCTTGCTAAATACATTGTATACGGGTGTCAAATAATTATGAGTGCTGGTTCTAGAGAACGCATGAGCAACAGCCAACGATTTGAAGAAACGCTTTCGTATGCATATGCACTTGTTCAAAAACCCTAAATCGGCCCCTTCAACTTCATTGATCAAATACATCTGGCAGCTTAAAAATTTAAACATACACTTTATAATGGAACATAGTGAAATCTTCACCCTCATTCATGTGGGAACGAAAGTCATG
>NC_043008.1:9944376-9966876 GCF_006345805.1 Octopus sinensis
CAAACCGATAGAAATTTCTAAAAAATTCTTTATTACCGTATTGGTCCAATTTCAGGGTTAATTCGTAAGAAATTTTCCCTCTTCAGCGATAAATACGTGCGATATAAGTGAAATACTTACTCATACCCATGAAAAAGCAAGCACTGAGTCCTGAGCGGACCTAAGTACCCCAAATATCCAAAATAGAGAAAATCTTCGGCACATCTCGAGACACGTGTGATTCGAACTAGAAACTTTCACAGAGTGAGAGAATCCGGAAGTGATATATATATATATATATATATATATATATATATATATATATATATATTGGCAAGTTAACCCCGGTACTTTTTTTTAAGAGTCTGGTACTTTTTTATCGGTGGCTTTTGCTGAACTGCTAGATTACAGGGACTTAAACACAGCACCTATTTTCATGCAGGGAGAGAGAAGACAAACACGGACACGAAAACATATAAACACACGGGCTTTCTTACAGTTTTCATCCACTAAATTCATTCATAAACTATTGGTTGGTCTGGGGCTATAATAAAGGATACTCACCCAGCGTCACGCGGTGTTACCAATCCCGGAATTACATGGTCCCGAAGCGACCCATTAGTTAAAACACTGAATTCTTAACGTTTACACTGTACAACCCAAGGCAACGGAGGAGATTATACTTCGTTTCTCGATCTGCATTTGAGTGGGGTAGGAAATATATGAAAAAACCCAAATGGATTTGGGATGAGGGGGGAGTTTAATTTTGAACATACATTAAATTAATTGAGGAAATAATTTGACAAACAGATTAGTGAAGTTATCTTGAGCTAGCTACATCGAGGGAGGCGTAAAAGATTTTATCGATAGGATATGTCATTTGAAACCAAATGCAATGAGAATAATTACGTAGAATTACAGGTGTAATTTCTTGAAAGTGCATAAATCATATTTCGTAAAATGTTTAAATTATAGCTTAATAACATAATAAGGGAATGTTTTAGATTGTATCATTTATTATATAAATAAGTGAAATTGACATGTTTTGGGAATAAGAAAACGGTGCATCTGCATAAAATAGTTTAGAAAAATCGTAGGAGGTGAGAATATGAGGAATGTCATGTGGTTTTAAGAATTGGTGAAACGCAGTTTAGGAACTTGACTAGAGTCGAGATTAAGGAATTGGTAAGTACGAAAGTAGGTTGACAAATGGCGATAAGACTGAGGAATGGAAGAAAATAATATATATATATATATATATATATAATGTGGATAGAAATAATTAGCTGATTTATGTACGGATGTCTACCTGTACACATGTACACAACATTGAATAGAAATAAATATAGTTATATCTTACATGGTTTACTCTTCTTAATTATTAGACTGTGGCCATGCTGGGGCACAACCTTAATGTATTTTAGTCGATCACATCGACACCAGTGTTTTTTGTTCTTTGGTTTTTTGGGACTTTTTTTTACTTTTAATTCTGGTATCTATTTGATCGATCTCTTTTTACCGAACCGGTAGGTGGCAGGGAAGTAAACACACCAACACGGTTGTCAGTTGGTGGTGAGAGACAAAAAGAAACACAATGACACTCACACACAAATACGCACATAAAAATATACATATATATATATGTATGCTTGTATGTGATTGTGCATGTGTGCTTATATACACACACACACACACATATATATACAAACACACTTTCTCTCTCTCTCTCACACACACACACACACATATATATATATATATATATAATATGTGACCTCGTGTGTACCGTTGGCGATTTTTTCCGCTGTCTTCTCTTCTCTGGATCTTTCCTTCTCCTATGACGAAGAGCTCCGCTCGAAACGTTAAACCCTCCTTCTTTCCTTCTTTCCTGAGCGTCCAATAATACTATATTTGTTCCACGTCCTCGCGTTGTTGTGTTTTTTTGTGTTTTCTTGCTTGGATTAACTTTATATATATATATATATTCTGATATAAACATGAAACCAGTGGCTCGTATTGGAGGAGTCAGAAACTGAAAACATGAGAATTATCTGCATTTTACGACCGAAGATGCTTTCCGTCGTTAAATGAAGATGGTGTTGTGAAATAGCAATTGCATAACGCTGGAAGTAAGCCATGAATAATTCATCTTCCATACATACACACACATACATGTGTGTATATGTATACACATACATATCATACATGTATACATACCTACGCACATATACATGCGTGTGTGTGTGCGTGTGATCGTGTGTAGGCATGTGGCTTAGTGGTTAGCGTGTTGGGCTCATGATCATAAGATTGCGATTTCGATTCCTGGACCGGGTCACGCGTTGTGCTCTTGATCAAACCACTTCATTACACGTTGCTTCTGTTCACTCAGCTGGCAAAGAATGAGTAATCCTGCGACGCGCCGGCGTCCCATCCAGGTGGGGAATATGTACGCCTCTGAAACCGGGAAACCACATGAGCCTGGCATGGCTCGAGAAGGAAACATTTATTATTTATATATATATATAGGTGGTGTCTTTTAACACCTTAGTCGCATTTCTTATTTCTTATTCCTTTATTGCCCACAAGGGGCTAAACATAGAGAGGACAAACAAGGACAGGCATAGGGATTAAGTCGATTACATAGACCCCAGTGCATAACTGGTACTTAATTTATCGACGTCGTAAGGATGAAAGGCAAAGTCGACCTCAGCGGAATTTGAACTCACAACGAGAAGAAAGAAGAAGAAAGAAGACATGCATCCAACACCAGAGCTGAAGACACCTTCGAAAGCGAGGGGTCCCGCCACGTCAAAACGGTAGTGGCCGAAACCGGACGTGGTTCCTCCTGATGATGTCTTAAGCTAACTGGATCCTATAAAGGAGCTGTTGTGGTAGCAGACCACGAAACACGGTTGAAATTCCTTCCTATATCACAGTAGCGTGTGATTTCAGAGAAATTAGGCATCTACTTCTAGAAAAGCGAGCAACTGCGATGAAGCTTCCTCGCTTGGTTGTTTACCAGTTTAATCTCTGTTTTGTTGGTTTATTTTGAAGTAGTCTAACGTGATTTACATAATTCTCCATTCGCATTTATTTTCTTGCAGTTTAATTTTCCTTTCCTGATTTTGTTATGGCTGCAGTAAAAATCGTTGATTTCCATTTGACAGATACGAACAAAAACAAGCCAAGTTTTCACTGAAGGAAATAAAAAAAAAAGAAGGCTAAATAAAAGCAAATTCAAGAATAATATTATTGATATCTCATCGCAATTTCCCTCTGCTGATAAGCTGTTGTGCCGGAGGACAGCTAAATAAATAACTACGGAACGAAACTGGAAGATTCTAAACGGAAATAATCTGAATTGCTGTTCCGTTGTCCAGAACAATTTTTATTACCAAATAAGAGTTTCCCAATATTTTCACTGAGAATTATTAAGAAAGCATTATTACAAAAATATACTTTATATTTGGGATGTTGTTAATCAATTTTATACTTTGAAGCCTTAGAAATGTTTTACTTACATGTGTTTCTATCAAGTAGCATTGCGTTTAATCTACGCACTGATAAACTCGTTTACGTCTGGGCGTTCTTTTCTCCCTCTTGCTAACATTGTATATGTCTTTAACTCTGAAAATGCATGGATGTAAATGTCACTAGATGAGCTACACATACACATACATAGATAGATAGATAGATAGATAGATAGATAGATAGATAGATAGATAGATAGATAGATAGATAGATAGATAGATAGATAGATAAATACATACATATATACATACATGCATACATAGGTACGTACGTACGTAAGCATATACATATGTACATACATGCATACATACATATATATATATATATACACACACGTTTACTGTATGGACACTTGTGATTATGCGACATTTTGTTTGGACGTAGTTGTCAGTTTGTGTATACGGATGTTCGTGTGTGTATGTTAATATGTTTATATATATGTGTGTGTGTGTGTGTGTGTGTGCGTGTGTGTGTGTGTGTGTGTGTGTATGTATGTATACACAAACACATATCCCGACATATCAGCTCTTTATGGAGTAATTTCCGCGGTACCCGAAAGTAATCGGAAACGTTTTCTGTGGACAACCCATCGTTGTTCTGGCTTCCTCCGCTAAAAACAACTTGATGCGACCCTCGGGCGTTGAGTCAACGTAGATTGACGAGGCACCTGTCTGTTCAATTGTCATTTTAGACTCTTGGCTCATAAATACTGCAGTCCATAGCAATTATATTGGAGAAATTATATTTAGAAAAGTCGATGCCATCAACAAAGGATTTGAATGCAAGGGCACGTTGGATCACTTCAGCATCCTCCAAGTTTGAACAGAGTTGTCGATCTTCTCAGAGAGAGCTCATATCGCCGAAAGAAGTTATCCAACCAATGAGGTGATGCTTTGAATATCTCTGGGAGTATATCCAACTGTGGTGCAATTGCAAGAGCAAATTCTTGAATATCAGCCCTGTGTACAACCAAAGCATTTGTACTTCTGTCAGCAATCCATCCCGAGGTGATATCGTCCAGCTCCAAAAATAACGGTTGTCGACCTAATCTACACTTGGGCATCTTAACATTTCCCTCATCCACCTGTCTGCTAAAATTACCGTGCTCTGTTCGCTATTTTCGAACCATTCGGAGATCCAACATCTTCTCCAAAAAGAAAGCCGTAAGATTCTTGTTACGTGACGTTTCCACAATTCCTTTCTTGTACTCCACAGAATAACTCTTTCTTTTTGCACTCATCTTGCCTGGAGGACGAGGGAGTCAAACCAAGGGAGTCAAGCTAAGGGAGTCGACTACTTTAGCCAAGCTGCGGTAGTTGGTTTATTTTGCAAATATCACATGGTCTTGCTAACAAGCTGATACCTTTTTGACTAGGTCTTATTTTCGGGGTAGGGCTTATATTAAAAACATCCTGAAAAATCATGGTGGGGCTTGCTTTCGAAGTAGGTCTTATTTTCGAGGAAACACGGTAGATAAATAGGTACATGATATAGTTTATATATATATATAATATATATATATATATATATATATATATATATATATAATATATATATATATACGCATATATATATATGTATATATATGCACACACATATATAGTATTATATATATACGTTTAAATATTTGTGGTGCAAGATTTTTTATGTGAAGTCGTGTGTTGAAACAGATATTGTTATATTTCGGAAAATTTTTTCCAATATTTACATCCACACAACATCTCAACGGTCATCACGTGTCTTAATCCTGGGTATGACCATAATCGCAAAATGGGTTCAAACTGGGGATTTTGTAAGGGCTCTAACGTTGCACGATTATTATTGCTGTTTTCGACGAGCTTTTCAGTCGATCTCATACGTATTTACTCATCAGTAGCCAGTTCCTCAATGTTGTCTTCCCGTCTTTATTGACATCATTCTCGTCCTCCAGAAAGGTTCACCAGGAATCGAACTCACGATTTTAACGATCGTGAGCCGAATACCCAAACCACCCAACCATGCCCTTCACGCATCCAAGAAATATAAACACTTTATCGTTTATGCTAAACATTCTGGTTATTGGGAGTGCGGTGCTCTGGATGTTTCTCGAGTTCAAAGCAATTGACATAGTTTTATCAATTGTCATATATTTGTATTGATAACACTCACTCTCCTTCAATATACTACCCAGGTATGTCAAAGCTTGTTTTCTCCATGAAAACAGAGACTATTTATTATTTGATTGTCTGTGGCAGGCTTTCTTTTCTTAGATGATTTAATTGCTAACCTTAAGCCAAACTGTCCTCTTTGGTTGTCTCGCTACTCAGAATGGAGTAGTTTGTAGAGGTTTGATTAAAACAATTTCTTTAAGTCGTATGTTTCATCAAAGATTTAAGGACTAAAAGACAAAGAACTTTAAGTGGTTCTTCATTGAAGACGTTCGTTCACTAGCTTCATATTTCAAATACAATCAAATCATACAGTTGTTGAAGAACAATTACCCTATGCTAAATTGAGAAGATATTGATATACTTTCAAGAATTGGACATTAAATAAAGTAAACTGAAGATTCTAAATTTTAGCGAAAGTTTTCAAGACTTCAGTTTATGGCGAACGTTTAATTGAATATCGCAGCCGGCAATCAAACATGAAGTGCCTTCATTGCAGGAATTTGTCTTTGTATAAATTCTTTCATGATGTCTCTCTCTTTCTCTCGCTTTATTTCTTTATCTCTCTCTTCGTTTCTCTCTCTCTCTCTCTATTTCTCTCTCTCGCTCACTCGAAACCACACACATACACTCACACACATACACACACTCACACAAACACACACTCTCTTTCTCCCTATCCTCTCTCTCTCAAATGTTATTTTAATGCAATTTCTTTAAGACCAAATCCATTATCTAAGATATTTCTGTTCACAAATTATACCATTCCATACAAAGCATCCAGTATCCACACCATCAGCACCAACACTTCTTCCTCCCCCCCCCGACCGAACACTACTCTCAATGATCAAGTATGTATCAGAGTGGAAACATTTCTGCTCTTTACCACAAAGTTACTGTACATCGAGCGTTTCACTGGGTTTCTAATACTGAGTTGAATCTTGACTAGACTGTCTTTTGTTTCTTCAGTGAAAGAGAACAAGTGAAAGAGTAATTTATTCCTTCTAATTAATGCCATTAAAGCTGGAATAAAGTAGGAGTAGTACTTCTTATAGAAAGGATAGATTTGTGGAAGAATCTCTCGCAAAAAATAGTTTCGTGTAAGAATAACGTAACTTTTAGGTATGTCTATCATGAATTTTTATAAGATTATTAATCTGAGTAAATAAATTTTCTTACATTTTTTCCAATATTTACATCCAGTATTTTCCAATATTTACATCCAGTATTTTCCAATATTTACATCCACACAACATCTCAATGGTCATCACGTGCCTTAATCCTGGGTATGAACATAATCGCAAAATGGGTTCAAACTGGGAATGTTTGTAAGGGTTCTAAAGTTGCACAATTATTATTGCTGTTTTCGACGGGCTTGTCAGTCGATCTCATAAGCATTTACCCATCAGTAGCCAGTTCCTCGATGTTGTCTTCCCGTCTTTGTTGACACCATTCTCGTCCTCCAGAAAGGTTCACCGTTATTTGACCTGATTTCTTTCGTTAGCGCGCATCTCCGTGCTCTTTTTTCATACCTATTTCTTAACTACCCACAAGGGGCTTAAACACAGAGAGGGCAAACAATGACGGACAATGGGATTAAGTCGATTACATCGACCCCAGTGCGTAACTGGTGCTTAATTTATCGACCCCGAAAGGATGAAAGGCAAAGTCGACCTCGGCGGAATTTGCTCTTTTTACTTACCGTTTATCTCGCTACAGCAGGAAGTGACTGGCCATCCGTGACGATTTAGTTATCGATAAAACATATTTACCTTTCAGTACAAGCAGACATTTGAGCTATTGTCAACCCTGAGTTTAATGACCGAATTATCAGCAACCTCTATAGCTACTAATTATTCAGTTTTCTTAAAGTTTCCATTCTCTAGTAATTAGTAAATATCCGTAGTGGTATATAACTTCTTTTCTTTCATACTATATTTTCAGATATTCTTGACTAAAAGGTCTCTCCTCTCATTAAGTTTTTCGTTTGTTACCCATTTTAAGACCTTACACAAATCCATCAGATAACATAGATGAAGTACTTATGCTCATGTGTTCCTAAATCATCATTTACATTATGGTATATTCACATTCGACATCAACAAATTGAGGACAGACATTGAACGCGAAGGCGGCAAACTGGCAGAACCGTTAGCGCGCGGGGCGAAATGCTTAGCGGTATTTCGTCTGCCGTTACGTTCTGAATTCAAATTCCACCGAGATCGACTTTGCCTTTCATCCTTTCGGGGTCGATGAATTAAATACCAGTTACTCACTGGGGTCGATGTAATCGACTTAATCCGTTTGTCTGTCCTTGTTTGTCCTCTCTGTGTTTAGCCCCTTGTGGGTAGTAAAGAAATAGGTATTTCGTCTGCAGTTACGTTCTGAGTTCAAATTCCGCCGACGTCCACTTTGCCTTTCATCCTTTCGGGGTCGATAAATTAAGTACCAGTTATGCACTGGGGTCGATATAATCAACTTAATCTGTTTGTCTGTCCTTGTTTGTCCTCTCTGTGTTTAGCCCCTTGTGGGCAGTAAAGAAATAAGACATTGAACGAGAATACGCACAAAAACCGAAAGAAATGTTTCTTGGTGTTTGCCATTCCATTGCTTCGCATCATCAACGATACCTAGACTAGAACTGTCATCATTTTCAAGACAGGTGTTCTTAAAAAATTAAATTCTGTCTATAGATTCTATTAAATTTTGAAAATGAAATGTACTTTAATAAACACTAATCATTTGTTGTGTGTGTATACATTTTTGGAACATCCTGTATATTCACGTAAACTGTTCAATATCGCCGCAAAGACTTATCGAGAGGGAATAACTCGAGGAAAACAATGATGCTAAAACGAAAGGCATTCTACAAACCAGTAAAATGAGACTATTGATCACAAGAAATGTCCACTTTAAAGATATTAACATTGTGGAATATATATTAAAAGGTCAATAAAATTATCATTTCCGATATCAAATTGAGCGCAAAGCTAAAAGGAAACGAACAATGTGTACGATCGAACAACCATGTCTTTATACGGTTACTTCTCTTGTTAGAAATATCAGCCAGTCTCCCTTGAATCATATCCTACCGTCTTATAATACTGGCTTCAAATTTTGGCACAAGGCCAGAAATTTCAGGGGAGGGGCTAATCGATTGCATCAACTCCAGTGCTCAATAGGTACCTATTTTATCGACTCCGAAAGGACGGAAAGCGGAGTCGACCTCGGCTGAATTTGAACTCAGAACGTGAAGACGGACGAAATCCTGCTAAGCATTTCGCCCGGCGTGCTAACGTTTCTTATTTCTTTACTACCCACAAGGGGCTAAACACAGAGGGGACAAACAAGGACAGACAAAGGTATTAAGTCGATTGCATCGAACCCAGTATATAACTGGTACTTAATTTATCGACCCCGAAAGGATTAAAGGCAAAGTCGACCTCGGTGGAATTTGAACTCAGAACGGGAAGTCGGAAGAAATTCCGCCAAGCATTTCGCCCGGCGTGCTAACGTTTCTGCCTGCTTGTCGTCTTCGCTTTCTTATATAACAGATTAGATAATGCTGCCTTCGATACACCATGGAGAAAAGACAATGGAATGAATACGGTGAGTCTGATTTAAGCAAGGCTGAGCTCGATCTAAACAACAGCAACAAAAACAAAAATATTTACTCTTTTACCTGTTTCAGTCATTTGATTGTGGCCATGCTGGAGCACCGCCTTTAGTCGAGTAAATCGACCCCAGGACTTATTCTTTGTAAGCCTAGTACTTATTCTATCGGTTTCTTTTGCCGAACCGCTAAGTTACGGGGATGTAAACACACCAGCATTGGTTGTCAAGCGATGTTGTGGGGAACAGACACACAAACGTATACACACACACATACATATATAAATATATACATATATACGGTGGGCTTCTTTCACTTTCCGTCTACCAGATCCACTCACAAGGCTTTGGTCTGCCCGAGACTGTAGTAGAAGACACTTGCCCAAGGTGCCACGCAGTGGGACTGAACCCGGAATCATGTGGTTCGTAAGCCAGCTACTTACCCCACAGCCACTCCTACGAAAAAGGAATGGAACTTCCAGAGGTTAAGCTTGGTATTAACGCCTTGCTAATAGCATCGCCAATGTTTTAAGAACTTTATCATTGTATTAAGCTTTGACATAATCTTCAACAGTTTCCAAAAGAATGCATTCAAAGTATCTGTTTTTCTTGAAGAAAGTCACGAATCTTTTTAAAATTCGCTTCAAAACAAAACTCCATTTTTCGATTTTGTGCTTCATTTTATTAAGTCGTAAATGAAATTATGAACCAATGAAATACATTTCTCAAAATTCCATAAAAATGATGAACGTCTACAAGTTTTCAAATAGCTAAAATTTTCATCCGTTTATCGAAGCGACATTTTGAGTTCATTGTTTCGAGTAAATAAGGATAATAATAAAAAAAACAGTTGTTCTCTATTCATTCAAAGACATGTTAACATGCAACCCCTCCCCCTCTTTTCCCTTCACTTTCACTCCTATCAACCAGTCTTCCTCTTCTTTTTCTTCTTCTTTGTTCAGTTTATTCGAATTATTACCAATGTTGAGTCTTCTCTCCTCTCCCGCACCACCATGTAGATAACCTCCATTCATTAATTCATTTATTACCACATGTTTGGATACGCAGGCGTAGCTCTATGGTAAGAAGCTTGCTTCCCAACCACTAGGTTCCGTGTTCAGTCTCACTACGTGGCACCTTGGGCAAGTGTCGTCTACTGTAACTTCGGGGTAGACGGAAACTGAAAGAAGCCCGTCGTATATGTGTGCGTGTGTCTTTGTATCTATTAAGTTTGCCTTTGTATATGTGTTTGTCCACCTCCACCGCTTGACAACCGGTGTTGGCGTATTTACGTCCCCGTAATTAGCGGTAAGGCAAAGGAGACCAGCTTTTACAAAATAAATTTGTACGTGATCGCAGTCTGATGACTGAAACGAGTAAAAGATAAAAGATTCCTACGTCCTGAGAACTGATGTTTCGAATATTATGGACCAAAAAGGCGACGTGCTGGTGGAATCGTTAGCACGCCGGACAAAATACTTTAGTATTTCGTCCGTCTTTACGTTCTGAGTTCAAATTTCGCCGAGATCGACTTCGCCTTTCATCTTTTCGAGGTCGATAGAATAAGTACCAGTCGATTACATCGACTTAAAACACACACCCCCGTCCCTCGAAATTGCTGGCCTTCTGCCAAAATTCGAAACCGATATCGTGGACCATAATTAGAGACAATCCTAACACTTTTCAACATCAACATTCAGTGTTAACATCACCATTATAACAAAGAAAGTTAAGACATTTGCTGGGCGTGGTTCTGTTTTCGATCCCACTTCAACGTAGTTTGAACGTACATCTCGTACTATAGTCTCAAATAAACCATATTGTTTTGAGTGGAATTTCATAAACACAGACTGTACAGATGCTCATCCATTTTTAAGATAATAGTGTGTCATTTCAGGTAGACTTGGCAACATTTCTAGCAGGGCGAGAGGCCACGTACAGGGAAGCTTCTTTCCTTCTTTCCTATACATACATACACACATAAATACATATATACATAAATACATACACACATAGATACATACATATATCACGTGATCCCGTGATCGATCAGAGACTGGAAGTTGTTATACATCGCTGCTCACAATACGCTTCACATCGTTTTAGCTTTCGAATGATGCCACTCAGCTGGCTAGGCAAGCAGGCCAACATTCTACCCCCATCCTAACCCCCCCCCCCCCGATCGGAAGCCTAGTCCATCGATGGGCTACCCATTTACAGCTGAGTGGACTGCAGCAACGTGAAATGAAGTGTTTTGCTCAAGAACCACAACCCACCGCTCGATCCCGGAATCGAAGCCATGATCGTTAGATTGGTGAGTACAACACCCTAACCACTGAGTCATAGACCTCTTCACACTTACACACATATACGTTACCTATATTTACATATACATATATTTATATATATATATATATTATATATATATATATATATATATATAGTAGGCATCCATCAATCTTTAGCTAGACAGAGACAGACAGATAGACAGACAGACAATCGGTCAGACAGGCAGTCAGACAGACGGACTGCCGGACAGACATACAGACAGACATATAGATAGATAGATAGATAGATAGATAGATAGATAGATAGACAGACCGAGAGACAGAGAGATAGATTCATTGAGTGAGTGAGTGAGTGAGTGACCGACCGATTGATTGATTCATCCATTCATTCATATGATGTCAGTATATTGTTATTGTTCGGTGTCTTGTTCACCATCTCAAGAGTCAATGACACCAATCATACTTCGCCTTCCATATTCCCATATACGTTTCTATCTAATCTGGCATAGAGATTACATATTTCAGGCCAAGACAGAATATTGGATAAAACTAAATGCAGAAGACCTCATTACAATTCAATAATTTTCAAGGACGAAGAGGGACGATAATCATGAAGTTATTTGCATAAAGTTCATTGACAATAAAAGAGATATTATGTACTAAAACGAAAAGACATTCAATAATACAGAAATCCTTATACATATCCAGAACAATGTATGTATATAAATGTGTGTATATATATAAATTAATATTTTAACCAGACATAGGAGAAATGAAAACTTGGCTAATGTTGTTCTTGCCATCTGCAAAATGCGATGTATGTATATGTGTGTGTGTGTGTGTAAGTATGTATGTATGTATGTATGTATGTATGTATGTATGTATGTATGTATGTATGTATGTATGTATGTATGTATTTGTATATGTGTGTTTGTATGTATTTGTATATGTGTGTTTGTCCTTCCACCATCGCTTGACAATCGATGCTGGTGTGTTTACGTCTCCATAATATAGCGGTTCGGCAATACAGCCGATAAAATAAGTACTGGGCTTACAAAGAATAAGTTCTTGAGTCGATTTGTTCGACTAAAGGCGGTGCTCCAGCATCGCCGCAGTCAAATGACTGAAACAAATAAAATAATAAAATAATACATATATATATTATATATATATAATATATATATATATATATATATATATATATAATATATTATATATATATATATATATATATATATATATTACTTTATTATTTATTTGTTTCAGTCATTTGACTGCGGCGATATATATATATATATACATACATACATACATATATATATATATATACATATATATTATATATATAATATATATATATATATATATATATATATATATATATATATATTATATATATATACATACATACATACATATATATATATACATATATATATATATATCTATATATATAATATATTATATATATATATAATATATATATATATTATATATATATATACATATATATATATACGTACATAAATTTGTACTGTGCAAAAGTATTCAGTAAGCCGGCATATTAATGTAAAATTGCAGTAACTGATCGTAAAAACGAACGTTAATACATACATACGTACAAGTGTGTATGTGTGTGTGTGTGTCACCAAATCCTCATCGTTCTCCTCCACCATATCTTCTTCATAATCAATGACCTGAATATTGTCAACGTAAACCTGTTCTGACATCTTTCATTGACACAAGTTTACTTTACAAGCTTTACTGCAGAATGTCGTGTGAATGTCCTTGCAACTTTTCTTTCGAATCGTGATGGCTAAAAATAGATTTAATCAATCGGTTAAGAAGTGCATCTCTTTAGAATTAGAAATTTGATGAGTATGGAGCAAAGAACAAAAAGTTTTACTTTATTAGAATCGATAAATAACGCAGATGGAATTAATATTGAAAAGGACACTCAGCTGTTTCTTCATAGAAATCTCCAGATTTTTCTCTTCGTGCGTGTTCGTATGTATGCATGCGTGAATGTGTCGGAGGGGGTATGTATGCATGTATACGAGGGGTTGCTGAAAAGCTCCTGGCTTTAAGGGGGTCGCGAAAGGCGTGGTTGGAAGCCTAATTTTCCGCGTTTTTTTTTTTTTACAGGGTTTAGAAAAGCTGGATGACCACTGCGATAAGTGTGCGAATCTGAGAGAGGAATGTGTTGAATAAAATCATAATTACTTGATCCTCTTGTATTTTGTTTTACTCAAAACCAGGAACTTTTCACCCCACACTCCCCGTGTGTGTGTGTGTGTGTGTGGTGTGTGTGTGTATGTGTGTGTGTGTGAATGTGTGTATGTGTGTATGTGTGTGTGTGAATGTGTGTGTGTGTGAATGTGTGTGTGTGAATGTGTGTGTGTGTAAATGTGTGTGTGTGTGTGAATGTGTGTGTGTGTACCTATATACATGCGTTTATTAAAAATTAATATATACAGTCATGTATGTATGTATGTATGACATATTCTGTGGAAAGAGACATGGCTTTGGAAACAAGTGATAAACAATGAAGATGGTTGTGCTTGGATTTATTTAGATTCTACGGTATTTGTGGTGAGAGATCGAATAGCAACGGTTGAGTTAACGATGCAAACATTTATGACTACCAATTCCTGGCACCTATTTATAACTGTTTCATTTCATATTCAACACCAAACATTGATTGAACTCATCGATAACATGTCCATTATTCCTTGACTTTAAGCCAGTCAACTTAATGATATATATGCCATATAGATAGATAGACAGATAGATAGATAGATAGATAGATAGTAGATAGATAGATAGATAGATAGATAGATAGATAGATAGATAGATAGATAGATAGATAGATAGATAGATAGATAGATAAGTGTGCGTGCGTGCGTCCGTGCGTGAGTGCTAGCAAGTAAAAATGGTACATAGTTCCTAAATCTCAAATTTATTCATGTGATAGACACGTTTAATAGATTAATGAGCCTAATGGATTAACGTGATCTGAAATTTAATTTTCGTTAAAGAAAATTCAATTTCAAGCTATACGTAACATTTTTTTTTCTTTTTTAGTTCTTGCATGTTGGATATATGTCAAGAATTTTTGATTTAATATTATCAACGTAATGAGTGCAGACAGGACTATCTCAAAACAGCCATTTCCATTTTATATATTTTTTTGTCTTTTTCTGCTTATTTTCAATATGGAAATCTTATTTATAGTTTTGTGCTCATCTTGATCAAATTACTCATTTCGTTCTTCTTTTTCTTCCTACTCTCACTTTAGCTAGGATTACTTTTCGATATTTTCTTTTGATTTATTTTTACCTTCTCTATTTCAGATTGATAATCTGCTATTTTAGAATTCACAGCATAACACCGAATATTAAATCTCATTCCTCTATCTAACGACATAAAATATAAGTGTGTGGGCAACGAACTCAAGAAATAGAATTATCTCCTTAATATACGTATAAATTAAACGCGCCTACACTATTCTTATTAAATTTTGTTTTATTGTATATCTTCCTATCTTACTCTTCTCTGATTTGATTGTATAACTATAGACATGTTATCAGAGATTTTCTTTGCTTTTCGTTACGCTTATAAGTATTGAGTGTCTTCATTTTGTCCTCAGAATCATTATCCTGATATTGATTCTTATTCTTCCACTGGCCTTGTTTTCTTCTTTCTTTCTAAATTCGATGACTTCTCACCTTTCGTTTTTGCATTTTTGCAGTGGTAAGATTCTTTTCTTTTCTTTTCTTTTTCTTGCCTTTCTTTAGTCGTTGTGTTGAATAACTCATAGCACATTTTAAGCGAGATTAGAATTTTAAACAAATTCTTCAAAGTTTTAACTGACTCGTAATAGTAACTACTTAGCAACTTTTATATGGCGTTATAATTCCTGATGACAAAACAATCGCTGATTGGATTCCAGTCTATTACGGACCTCAGTTTTCAACGACCTAATATATATTCTTGACAGCAAGGTCGCTAGTGATCGTGGATTATAATTACTTTTATCACCCAAATGTGAGAAACTTACTATCTACTGTTGATATGAATTCATAAGTAGCTTTCTTAATATTCCGAAAACACTGGCGGTTTCTGTTCTGTAGATACGTAAAGAACAATTTTCGTTCAATTCGAAGTCTTCAAAATAAATTTATTGTTGTTGTTGAGCTTCTCTGATCTGATCAATGCTACTTTTTTCATTTAACATGTTAAATTGTAATTTTTTTAGTCATCACACCCGACTCACAATTTCGTGTAGACAAGTTATAATACTAAAGATATTTTGATTTTTTAAAAATTTATTAAACTCTATATTCTAGATATACGGAATCCGTTTTAGAATATGGGAAATTTAATCCTTTAAGTATACTTAATCCTATATCCACTTTTATTCAAGTAACTTCAGAAAAATACATTAACAGTAGCAAAATGATATTAATGATGAAGGATTCCGCATTATTTCTAAACTCGACATCCACAATAGAAATGAACCCAAACAACCAAATTAAACAGTCAATGACCATAAACTTAGATTTAGTAATAACTTGTCAACTGAACTTAACAACCGCACAAAATCTGGCAGAATGGGCAAATGACTTCTAGATAACGTTCTAATTCAAGTTAGTCAAATATCTTTTAAACTCTTGAACTGATACATTAGATGCGATTAAGTAGCTCGAATCTCTCTTCCATAAATCTAACTTCAAATTCCTAAAATTTGACCGAAAAAACTATACTTCCTCCATCACTGAACGTCTTCTCTTCAATAAAATCTGTAAAATATTTTTTCTATTAAATTTAAAGAATATGAAATTAGATTTATGGAAGAGAGCTTCAGACCTTTTAATCGCATCTAATGTGTCAGTTCACAACATTTTATGAACTTTAAATAAAAACTTATCTAGAACTCACTCATTCTATTTTGCGATCAAAATACTGCAGTCAGTCCCTCTGCGCTCAAAAATCTGAATTCTAAAAATAACAACATATTCTACAATTATTCTTGGTGAATCTTTCCCAAAGTAAAAGCCTCAGTCGGAAACAGAGTGTTATTTGGCCATTTTAATACTGAGACTTTTGAAATAGTCTTTGCTAAATACTCGAGAGAGCAGCTGGTTATTTACATAAAATTTGTAAACCATTCAAGCGTTAGTAACTGAAGTTATATCTACGCAAAAAGTCCTATATGCACTATAAATGTACTAAATCATTACAACACTAGAGTATTTATATTCCACGGGAACTTAACGAGACCTCGATATCTTGACTCTAAAATAAGCCACTTTTACACACTGTATATTTTTTTATTTTCGCGATATTCTTTGATATTTTAGTCCTTTTCAACATGCATCGTAACACCAGTGTAGGTTCTATTTAGCCGGATTCAGCGCACAATGAAGCACTTCAAGATAATATTACAGTATTTGATTCTGATTAAATAATCTGTGTTCACTTACTTCTCCAAGTTTGTACCATTTATATAAATCTGGCCTATGAATCTCATATGACGATTTTCTTCTGATTTGAATGAATGAATTTTTTTTTCACCTCTAAAAATATTTGTATAAATTGATCTGAACTCTTTCATATCTGTATAATGGATTCGCTCTTGATATATATACCATATATATTTATGTAGAATCTAACTGTGAATAATGTATTTTAGTTAGTAATATATAAACATATCTATTCTGAATTTATACCACAGAGAAAACTTTGTATAACTGCTTAACACTTTCAAGGAATGTTGAATAGTTTATGTTGTATATATTTCATTTTGTGTGTGGATATATATTGGTGGTGGAATGTAAATGTGTGTGTGTATTTTCTGGTTTGATTGTGTGCACATGTGTGTGTGTGTATAAAAGCAGTTTGATGTATGTGTATAGTTATGATATAAGGATATGTCAAAAACACTATCTATTGACGTTCTTGAAAGCTGAATGGAAAAAATATCCATCATTTTCATTTGATCCATTCTCTACTTCTGGTAAACTTAATGGAAAGTCGAGTGAATGTGAACACGTTCTTCATATGTCTGTTCAGTAATTGCATTTAGAATTGTGGGACCCATGAGATCATTACTTCATTTTGCACTTGGTGTATGGAGTAAATTGTTTTAAATGAATATCAGGAATATATGACCGTTATGGGTACTTGACAGATGTGGATGTTTCAAAACATAAATCTTTACACTAACTGAACTCTATTCCCTTAACCTTGCGCAACGTTGTATTAGCTTTTTTACTTTTCGCAGCTAATATTAACTCGTATTTTTCTTAATATAAATAATCTTAAAATATTATAACTTATATAACTGCAGCGGTGTTTCACAGTACTTATCTGACATGTTTAATTATGAAAAACAACCTTTTCTGAAATTTAATTTGGAAAAACAACCTTTAGCATATTTTCACTTTGCTAAAAAAAATCGAATTGGTTAATTTAAATATCAAATTAATTTTAGCAATTTAACTGTACCGTATTTGTCAAATTTATAAACAAACGTAGATAACAAATATCGTTCTTTAATTTCCCTCTGTCATCCCTCCCTCTGTCAGCACTTCTCTTTTCCCTTCCATTTCTTTTACACCTTTATACTTACAACGTCCCTCCTCATATCGAAATTTCTTTTACCCTCTCTACAGACCTATCACAACACCCAAAATCTCGTTTGTCTCACCGACCTTTCTGCTTAATTCATCATGATTAATACTCTTTTCTTTCTTTCTCCTACCTTCTTCTTCTCTTCAACTATTTAAACGATTAGGCTCGAAACGCAAAAGAGACATTTTTCATTTTCCCGAGCATCAAACAAATACACTGTTTATATACCTGTCTTCATCTTTTGTTTTTCTATAAATTTCAACTATATATGTATGTATGTATGTATGTATGTATGTATGTATGTATGTATGTATGTATGTATGTATGTATGTATGTATGTATATATATGTGTGTGTGTGTGTGTGTGTGTATGTATATAGTAAGAGGAGGGATATAATATCCAGGCAAATACCGAATTTCTCTGAATAAAATGCCAGGGCTGGTTCCTTCAGATGGTGCGTTGCGTTTTTTGGTAGTTTTCACGCTAACTACCTGATAATTTCTTGTTAAGATTCCTTATTAAGAAGTTATCCTTAATTGTTAAATTTATTCCGATGAAAAACTTTTCCTACCGACATGCAGTTCGAGAAAGCCCGCCATTAACCGAATATATGATGAATAAACATTTCCATGTGCTTCGCCGAGGGGAGCAGATGTCTGTTTGGTTGTTTGTTTATTTATGATGTGTTCAGAATCAGTTCTGCTGATGAACATAGACGTATTTGATGCGTTAATTGTGAAATCACAGGTGATATAGAACTATATTTAGTTTTTTAAATGTCTTGCTTCGGAAACTGCATTAGGTATGATTAGTTAAATTTTGGTAGTAATGACTTATGTCCCTCTTAGCGTGAGGCATTTATGTGTAAATATATATATATATATATATATATATAGATATATATATATATATATATATATATATATATATATATATATATATAGATATATACGTACTCTCTTACACACACGCGCACATTCGTTTTGGGATCACTACTACTTTGTTATCTCCCCTACTTCTTCGCTCTCCTGTGTGATCCTTCTGTCCGGCATTCGCCATGATAGATCGGTAGCCACTACACACATTTTTTTCTCTCCTTGTTTCTTCTGTGGATGAGCGTAGGCTTGAAACGTTAAAGACATATTCAATTCCCGAGCGTTATACTAATACATCTGTTTGTTTTCTACACCATCTGTCTTCGTCTTTTATTTTTTTCGTGAATTCTCCCTATATATATATATAATATATATATTATATATATATATAGATATATAGATATATAGATATATAGATATATATATATATAATATATATATATAATATATATATATATATATATATATATATATATATATATATATATATATATATGTATTTATGTATGTATGTACGTGCGTGTATATGGTTGAATGTGTGTGGGGTGGACATAGAAATTATATTAGAATCATTAGGCGGCGAAAGGAAACAAATCGCAGCATCAAAACTTATGTGAACTGCTTTTCAAGACGTTCTTAGACAAGCATTTCAGAAAGAAGACAATGTTATTCCTAAGAGAATAAAGAAATCAAACCAATTAAATCTATGATAATAATTGATCATTAAAGCCTACTTCTCATTTTGCTGAATTTTAATTACTTTTTATGTAGATGTTTACGTAAACTCTAATTTGTATTTCTCTCAACTGTAAGAGTAACATATGTTCGTAACTATAGAGTCATATAATTTCAACTGTGTGTGTAAATATACTTATAAAGACATGTGTGCATATATATATATAATATAGCTATACATACAATGTATATATATATAATATACAGGTGTATAAATCTATATACAATATATAGAGAGACACACACATATATGTATATATAAAGTTATGTATATATATCTATATATATATATATATATACATATATATATATATATATATATATATATATATACCCATATGTATATATATATATAAATGGACATATATATATATAATATATATATATATATATATATATAATATGGAATACCAAAAGTGAGACAAGAAAACAACGCAAAACATCCAGACAGTTAGATGATACAAAAAAGGGACAACACATCCAGACAGACGATACAAAAAAACAAGAACGGGTCATTCGGAGTTTCCTTTCTTCAGTCGAGTTCCAGATTATCTTTGCAATTTCGGCTGATTATACTTGAGATTTCTCCAAACTGGCAAGCCCCAAGGAAAAACTAAGCTAAGATCGCTATGTTCCTTGGAAGAAAGCAGCGAATGTATACGAAAACAAGGACAGAAAAAACACGGAGAAATGGTACACAAATACAAATGCAAATAAAAGACATTAACAACAGGTGTCTTTCGACTAAGGACGAATTTAATTAAGCTGGCGTGTGTGAAAGTGAAGCCTTACGGCAGGGACATAAGTGATGACAGGCACAGTCGAACCAAGAAAGAAAGGTCAGACCTGGCCGAACACCGATCACGTGGAGAGAGAAGCGAGAGAGGTAGAGGCATATATTTATATATAGGCTGAACTCCATGCACGCGATATTTCGGTATCGTGTTTGCATCTAGTCCAGCAAATTGCATTTATAACGGACCATGCTGATGATGGCTGCAGTTTTCCTTGCGGAAAATAACAGCCGAAACTGATTAGTACATGGGTAATTATTTTATTTCGTATATTTTCACTTGTTTATTGCTATGGTTTTGTGCTGAGTTTGATCTGAGAACATAATCTTTTGTGGAGAATGGCGATTTGACGTCTATATCTAGCATATTGACTGTCCACTTTTCGTGTTCAGTCCTTAATTGGTATATATATATATAATATATATATATATATATATATATATATATAGATAATATATATATATAATATATATATATATATATATTATATATATATATACTCATATATAAATTTATATATATGTATGTATGTATATAAAATGTCCATGTTTCCATGGAAAATATGATAGACAGACAGACAGACAGCCAGGCAGGCAGGCAGGCAGAAAGACAGACAGACAGACAGACAGACAGACAGATAGATAGATAGCTAGATAGATAGATAGATAGATAGATAGATAGATAGATAGATAGATAGATAGACAGACAGACAGACAGACAGACAGACAGACAGACAGACAGACAGACAGACAGACAGTTAGTTACAGTGATAGAAACTTTGGAATCAGGAATGGAAGTCAATAATAGAGGAAGCAAAAAGCGACGAGAAGTGAAGAAAGCTTGAATGACAGAAATATTCTCATGCATTTGAAAGAACGGTCAATTAGATGTAATTATTCAGGCTGGAAAATATTGCCTGAAAGCAGCAAAACAAAAATGCTCTGGTATTCTACAGAACGTAATTCTAATAATGAACCATTGTGTGTGTGTGTGGTGTGTGTGTGTGTGTGTGTGTGTGTGTGTGTGTGTGTTGAGATTTTCACTGTGACGATATATAAGAGAAAGATCTGTTTTTGCTGGGTTTTTAAATATTGACACAAGGCCAGCAACTTAAGGGGATGCGATAAGTCACTTATATTGACGCCCCAGTACTTGAATGATACTTTGTTTAATCGATCCAGAAAGGATGACGAGCACAGTTGATTTTGGCGGAATTTGAACTCAGAACGTTAAGAGCCACAAGAAATGCTGCTAAACATTTTGTCCGGCGCGCTATCGATTCTGCCAACTCGCCACCTTTTCTTTTACTAATAATATTGGTTTAAAATTCTGGCACAAGGGCAGTAATTTCGAGGCAAGTCGATTACAATGATCCCTGTACTCAGCTGGTACTTATTTTATCGACGTCGAAAGGATGAAAAGCAAAGTCGATCTGTGTGGAATTTGAGCTCGGAACATGAAGACGGACGAAAAGCCTGTACTCATTTTGTCCGGCATCCTACGATTCTACTGGATCGCCACCTTTTCTTTTACTGATAATATTACCATTTACTCTAAGGCGGTGAGCTCGCAGAATTATTACTGTTGTTGCTGATGTGGTTGTTGTTTAGTCGTAGGCCAATACTAATCGAGAAAACTTGCAGCCAAAAGTATTCCAACCTTCACCAGTCTTTTCTATAATTCAAAAAACAGTGTATCTTCAACTACATTATCTGATGTGTTAAAAAGATTATAATGATTGACATATGGACAATTTGGCCGTTATTTCTAGTTTGTCGATTGACTGCACAGAGGCTTCCTCGTTGGTAGTTGTCCATTTAAAATAGCTTGATTGATATCCTATTCAGTATCATAATTATTCGATTGTTATCTCTGGTTATATCGGTTTTTAGCATTTTGTTA
>NC_043008.1:9971876-9981876 GCF_006345805.1 Octopus sinensis
GGAGTACGTGACCATAAAATGGTTCAGAGCTACTGATCTAGAAGATCAGCAACCTACCTATGACATTATATCCCGGCATTTATATTCGTATTGCCTACCTGCCAATCAAACCACTTCTAAATTATCTTCACCTGCACCTTGAAGGTGAATATAAGTTAGGGAGTCTTAATTGAATGTCTTTATCAATTGTCGCTCCAGAATAAAGGTCACCTTGTCTCATCGATAGAGTTGATAAATCTCGTGTATATATGTAATCGAATGTCGTGAATTAAAGTGAAAACTTGGCGAGGTAAAATGAAAATTTATTTGTTTTCCTTAATTGATCGCAAATTAAAATTAAGACAGTGTCGGCAATGGAGAGACAAAATCAATAATTGTTTAGGTTGTACTATATACCAGTTGCTGAAGAATAGCGTCGTTACAGGTTTCTAACTGGTCAATTAGTGGTTCACTGAATATCTGACAGCAAGAGTAATAAGGGATTATCTAGCAGTATTTCGTCCGTCTTTACAGTCTGGGTTCGAATTCTGACGTGGTCCGCTTTGCCTTTCATCATTTTGGAATCAATAAAATAAGTACCAGTGTAATCGCCTGGTCTCGTCCTTCAAAATCTCAGGTTTTGTCCCCATAATAGAAAATAATTAGTGAGTTTACGTTTATTGTTAACGATTGAGATAGTTTTGTCACTCTATGCGGCGTATGTCATCTTTAATTACTTCAATTTTTCTCTGAAGAAGAAACTAATTTCTGTCAGAGGCGTAAAGTTCCATCACTAGAATTTAAAAGCAATAATAGTTATGAGTAGAATTTTAGGGCATTCCTTCGATATAACTTTACAAAATCAAAACATTTCACTCTGGGTATTTCCGTGGAAGCAAATGACAGATTCTATTTTCTGCTTGGAAATTTGCGGATTTTACATACATACATGAAACAGATAAGAACAAATATGCAAGGCCTTTTTCTTCTTCAAGTTTAAGATCAGACATTGCTGGCATAATTTCGTTATATCTATTACTACACAACCCACGGAAATACCCGAAGTGAAATGTTTTGATTTTGTCGAGTTATATCGAAAGAATGCAAATTTTTTGAAAAGCGTGGCGCATTTTTTACTTTCCACCTACACATGAATTCGTAAAGTAACTATAAGCTTGTCACCTTCTTCGACAAAAAGCATCAGCTTCTACAAATTACCATCTAGAAATTTATTAACATAACCAGCTATTTATATATGTATGTATATACGTGATGATAGATAGACATATATACATACATACATACATACATACATACATACATACAGACAGACAGACAGACAGACAGACAGACAGACAGACAGACAGATAGACCAGGACGGACAGACAGAGAGACAGACAGATACATACATACATTCTTACATAAACACACATACACACACATACATAGATACGTACGTAGGTACGTACGTACGTACACACATAGCTACATATACTTACTTGCTTACATACATACTTAAATACATAGACAATCAGATAGATAGATAGATAGATAGTAATAGATAGATAGATAGATAGATAGATAGATAGATAGATAGATAGATAGATAGATAGATAGATAGATAGATAGATAGATAGATAGATAGATAGATAGATAGAACTGAAATATTCGATAGGGGAGATCCTTGATCTCTGGAAAAAAGAAACCTATGAAATTATTGATATATTGATCAGGTTCAGTGAGTTCAAGAGAATAGGTTTGACTCTCTGGTTCTGTTGATTATTAGCTTAATTGATCTTTCAAAGGTGAAGAATTCTCTCTTATATTCATTAAATGTTTAATAGAGACGAAATAGCCTCTAAACAAGGAGGAAATGTCTTTGACAGTTCCTGGTAGTTGATGTCAAGCTTGCTCTGTAAGAAGACCTATCCACACAAACTAGCACACACACGGATATACATATATATGTAGTTATGTGTGTGTGTGTGTGTGTGTGTGTCTTCACAAAATATACATAATTTGTATTGCTATACATGTATGTGTGTTTCACTTGTGTGTGTGTATGTGTGTATGTGTATATATGTGTGTATGTATGTATGTATATATGTAATTATATATGTGCGTGTATATGTATATATATATATACATATATATATATATTGTATATATATATTGTTTTCCACCTGCCTTCGTCTTTTGTTTATTTTCATAAAGCTTCCCGTTATATATATATATACATATATATACATATATAAGTATATATATGAATATATATATATATGAATGTATGCATATATATGTATATGTGTATATGTATATTGTATATGCATTATATATATATATATACACATACATATATACATATATACATATACATACATATACAATATGTATATGTATGCATATATACATATATATATTATATATATAGCTAGATAGATAGATAGATAGATACATACATACATACATACATACATACATACATACATACATACATACATACGTCTGTGTGTGTGTGTGTAATAAATATATATTTGTTTGCCTGTGTCTGTGCTGGCAAATGTCAGTGTGTGTGTATATGTCTGTGTGTACATGTTCCTATGTGTCTGTATCTGTGTGTCTGTATCTGTATGTGATTGTATCTGTATGTGCTTGTATACGTATGTGAACGCTTATGTAAGTAAAAGGACTACTTTTAACTAATAACGGAAATGTTAAGTTTGAAAGGTTTTAATATTCTCAATTCTTCATTTCATTGTGTCCGTGAGCCAAACACTCTACTTACTTCCTCTTTCACAAATAATATTATTTCAGGCTGTTTTTCTTTTGTTTTCAGTTTCTTTTCTGTAAAGTTAATACAATTCTTTGTTCCATTTCTCTCACAATAGAAAGTAAAAACCGCATATCACACCGTTAAAGTATCATAATGTATGTTTTTAGCTATTGTACTTGTTGCGACATTCATGTATTTTTATTGCCTTGATTTTTATTTTCTTGTGTTTATATTAGTTGTACATATTGTTGTTGTTGTTGTTGTTGTTGCTGTTGCTGTTGCTGCTGTTGTTGTTGTTGTTGTTGTTGTTGTTGTGTAAGCAATATAATTCTGATATGTGCAAAATGGTTCCAATAAAAGATTTCAATTCGTTTATGTGCAGCAACATTTCTAGTTGTGTGACAGGGATAAGAAATACTAGGAATATAAGAAATATTCGTGTTTAAATCTATCTCTGATTTATGCTTAAATCACAGGGATAACTTGTAAATAATTCATAGAGGTGGTGAAGGAATTGAAATAGACTTAAGACAATAGAATTACTTTAATGGGTGGCCCTTCTCGAAATATACGGGGCTGGATATTCCTACACATGTGCGTGGGTATTAGTATAATCTGTGTGTGTGTGTGTGTATGTGTGTGTGCGTGCGTGTGCGTGTCTGTGTATGTGTGTGAATCGTTGAAACAATATTTCTCATGGTAAAAAAATATTATTTTTTAGAAAAGTTCATGGAAATATAGAAAAAAATAAATATTATCCCAGAGTATTGATACATACAATATAAAATACCTTATGCCTTAAAATCTATTTAGCAGAATAAAACCCACACACACATGACGCAGAAGCATCTCGGGAGAGATATTTTAATGCCCTACGAAGGCATTTAAACATAAAGTGCTATATACACGTGACGGTTGTGTACATGCGCGTTCTTTTTCTCCGTTTTCTTTCTCCATTTCCGGTTTTTTTTTTTACTATTTGTCTATTTTTTCTTTCGAAAGAAGACTCTATACTCGAAACGTAAAAACTTACCTTCCTTTTCTTTTCCTCATTTCCCGAACGTAAACCTAATACACTCTGCGTTCCTTTGTTTTACCTTGTCTTTGTTGTATATTTTTACACCATATATGTGTGTGTGTGTTTGTGTGTGGGCGTTCGTGTGTGTGTGAGTGCGTGTTTGATTGTCTATCTGTAGGTATGTATATATGTACATTCAATTATTCTAATCCACTTGTCGCTACATACATGTTATATCGCACAAAATTTATGTTTGTTAACCACTTTATCTAAGTTTCTACTTTGGAGGTATATTCCTGGTATATTTCAAAAGCGTATTAAATATGTGTGTATACAAATATTTATGGTACTTGAGTGACTCTGTGGCAAGACATTTGTTTCCTAACATCAGTTGCCGTTCAGTCCCGGATTTGGTAGACGGAAACAACAAGAAGCTTGTCGTATATATATATATATATATATAATATATATATATATATATATATATATATATATATATATATACGCGAGAAAGAAGCAACAAGAATGGATAGGTTTTTAGTACAATCGTTTCATACAAGGACAGGCTTTATTAAAAGTTGCAAAAATTACAGCATATAACGTGTCCCGTACTCATCAGCTAAAATACATGTGAGTTCTCTAGACATCCTAGTGGTTGAGGCTATACTCATGAAGTAATGTAGATAATTAAGTAACATAAACAGATTTCCAAAGTTCATTAAAGTTCTTTAAAGATGATGTACAGTCTTATCACAGAATTTTAAAAAAAGTTTTAATAGCATCACAGAGAAGGTGACCTAATCCATAGTGCACATATGAATTTCCAGAGATATGATGGGGGATTACATACTCACAGAAGACAAATTTATCCATTGTTAATCACAACGAGGTGGGTCTCAATTCCTGCTTATTAGCATTACAGAGAGGGTGAATTAATCCTTTGTATAGATGCACAATTTCCAATGGTGTAGATGTAAATTTCCAGAGAAATGAAGAGGAATTTCATATTCACAGGCGATAAATTTATCAATGGTTGAACAATGAGGTAGGTATCAATTCTTGTTATATGATTAGGTATTTGCCACATTAATCACATTACTGCTACTCTTTTTTCTTTTTTCTTTTTCTTCTTCTTATTCTCTTTTTCCTTTTCTCTTCTCGTTTAGTCCCCTCCCCCCCTTTTTGCTCCCTCCTCCTTTATTTCTCTCTTTTCTTCTTTCCCTTCCCTTTTCTATTCTTTGCCTCTCTAGAAAGCCCTTCAGCCTTTAAAAGTTAAATAGCTACAGCCTCTTGTAAATAGCAGTAATGTGATTAATGTGGCAAATACCTAATCATATAACAAGAATTGATACCTACCTCATTGTTCAACCATTGATAAATTTATCGCCTGTGAATATGAAATTCCTCTCATTTCTCTGGAAATTTACATCTACACCATTGGAAATTGTGCATCTATACAAAGGATTAATTCACCCTCTCTGTAATGCTAATAAGCAGGAATTGAGACCCACCTCGTTGTGATTAACAATGGATAAATTTGTCTTCTGTGAGATGTAATCCCTCATCATATCTCTGGAAATTCATATGTGCACTATGGATTAGGTCACCTTCTCTGTGATGCTATTAAAACTTTTTTAAATTCTGTGATAAGACTGTACATCATCTTAAAGAACTTTAATGAACTTTGGAAATCTGTTTATGTTACTTAATTATCTACATTACTTCATGAGTATAGCCTCAACCACTAGGATGTCTAGAGAACTCACATGTATTTTAGCTGATGAGTACGGGACACGTTTATATGCTGTAATTTTTGCAACTTTTAATAAAGCCTGTCCTTGTATGAAACGATTGTACTAAAAACCTATCCATTCTTGTTGCTTCTTTCTCGCTTATAATCACCCCACATTACTGTATTGTTAAAACAGTATAGTTTTTTTTGGTGCATCTAAGTTAGGTACCATATTCAAGTAAATTCATTTAAATTAACTTGAATCTTTATTGCTTTTTATATATATAATATATATATATATCGTTAGCTCCTACACGCATTTTTTTTCTCTCCTTGTTTCTCTCCTTGTTTTTATTCTGTGTATCTTTCTGCCGAAGAGCGTAGGCTCGAAACGTAAAAGACTTGTTCTATTTCTATTCCTGAGCGCTATACTAATACATTTGTTTGTTTGTACTCCACCTGCCTTCGTCTTTTGTTTATTTTCGTAAACCTTCCCGTTATATATATATATATAATTTTCCTACCCAGTATATTTTCCCTATATATATATATATATATATATATATATATATATATATAGGAAAAATATACAGGGTAGGAAAATTTTAGAATTTTTTCTAGCAGTGGACTAGCATGCATAAAATAGTCAATAGACTATATATTATTCATATAAAATTAGTGTACATTTAACACGTAAGAGGTGCCCGGTGTGACAGGACACCTAACATGCTAGGAGGACCAGTCAAAATCCAAACCACGATTAGAGGTAATTTCGAAGGGAATAAAAAATAAAAACATTTACCATATTTTGTTACCGAACCATGATTTCGAATTTTAATTAGCAAATAAAATAATATATAATATATATATACAGGGTGGCCCAAAAGCAGGTTTACAGTAATTCAACTAATTCTTTTGCATTCTTATATTAACAATTCAGATTTTAACTATAAAAAAAAATATGAAACCATTATTCTATGCTAATTTAGTGAATTTTGTCAAGCTCCCTTTTCAGTCTGTAAGATAGAAATTTAAATGTAATAAAATGTTTTAAAAGAATTGTAAGTGCCTACATGATAACTGTACACATACTTTTGGGCCACCCTGTATTCATTTATATATACATATATACACACACACACACACACATATATATATATATATTATATATATATATATATATATATATATATTATATGTATGTATGTATGTATTATGTATGTATGTATTTATGTATGTATGTATGTATGTATATGGAGGTGTCTTTGTGTATATGTTTGTCACGCACACCGCTAGAAAACCAGTATTGGTTTGATTACGTCCCCGTAACTTAGCGGTTCAGCAAAAGAAGCCAATAGAATAAGTACCAGTCTTACAAAATCGTAAGTACTGGAGTCGATTTGTTTGACTAAAATCTTTCAATGTGGCGGCCCAGCATGGCCACAGTCCATTCATTGAAACAAATAAAACGTAAAGGAAAGAGATCTAGGAGTGCATTATCAAAAGTGTTATTCTCCATTTTTCATAAGATACCGGCATGTAGTCTGAGTGAGATTTAGCCGTTATTTCTAGCAGATCATACGGCCACAGAGAGACTCCAGAATTGGTCTGTATAATTCACCAATGTTTTGTTACCTTGCTGTACTATGTTGAAGTTCTACTGTGTGTCTGGGGAATGCAAAATAAAATCGATTCACTTCAGCGAGTTTTTCTAATGGACTGATCATGTCGGTGATTATAGACTGCATGTAATAATTAATACAATGCTTAACAGCCGAACAAGTTTTAAACTAATCACACACAACTATCTAATATCCGTTGAATGACTGAAACAACTTAAGGAGGTTTAAACCACAATCTCTTATGTTTCGACAATTGATTTCAAATCACTTCAATGGTAAATGTTGATATTCAACCCGTGATTCAATTACTAATATAATAATAGTATATAACTAAATAGGATTAATTTATTATTTCACTAATTGCTGGCCTTGTGCCCAAATTTGAAACCCAGGAGTGGCTGTGTGGTAAGTAGCTTGCTTACCAACCACATGTGTGTAGACAGCCGACAACTGATAAAGGGTCGTTCTCTGAGTTACTTGTCCTGTTTTGCACTTTTTTCTCTCGTTTGCGTATTTAACTCGTTTGTTTTCGTACTTCATGTTGTTTACACAGTTAGTGACGTCCTGTACCCATATCTATATCTATACCTATATCTATATCTATACCTATATCTATTATATATATATATTATATATATATATATATAATTATGGTGAAATAGAAAGATGAATAATCTTGTAGTAGATTAATCAAAATCGGATTTTGGTAAATTGTGCCTTTCGAAACACGTGTAGAATGAAATAAAACGATTTCTGTTCAATCTGCGTTCAGCTCCATTCTTCAATTCACCAATAATATTATATATATATATATATATATATATATACCCTTTTCAGTTATTTGACTTATTCTTTGTAAGCCTAGGGCTTATCGATCTCTTTTGCCGAACCGCTAAGTTTTGGGGACATAAACACACCAACATCGGTTGTCAAATACACATACACATAAATATATATATATATATATATATATATATATATATATATATATTATATATATATATATATATACGCGACGGGATTCTTTCCATTTCCGTCTACCAAATCCACTCACAAGGCTTTGATCGACCCGAGGCAATAGTAGAAGACACTTGCCCAACGTGCCACGCAGTGGAACTGAACCCGGAACCATGTGGTTGGAAAGCAAGCTTCTTACCATACAGCCACGCCTGTGTCTATATATATATATATATAATTAATATAAACACCAGAGAGAGAGAGAGGGGAGAGAGAGAGAGAGAGAGAGAGAGAGAGAGAGAGAGAGACCGAGAGAGAGAGACCGAGAGAGAGAGACCGAGAGAGAGAGAGAGCGGGTTTTGTTTTTATAAATGTAAATAACACCGAATCTTCAGATTTGCAGCTCACATTCGAACTCGTGGGTCGACATTTAGATTCATATTATCGTCACTATTGCTGTGCTCTGACCTATGATCATAGCGCGGACTCATCACTGCGGTTGGGTTAATCTACTCTGCTACAAAAAGCAGAGGCCCAACTATTTTTTGTCCCAGATCAAACTTGATCCACAATACCCACGATCAAAAGTAGTCTTTCTGTTTTTTTTTTACAAATCCAGGGCCGGCTGCTTTCAATTCAGGCGTGAGATTGCTCTGTGATAAGAAACCCACTTTTGCAACCACTTACTTTCGGTTTCAATACCAATGCGCGGCACCTTGGACGTCTTATACTATAAATGAATTTGGGAGATGGAAAGTTTGGAAGCCTGTCATGTGTGTGTGTGCGCGTGCACTGCGTCCAAGCTATGATCTCAGATCCCAGGGCAGCGATGGTGGCGGTAATATGAATCACAATTTCCACCCACCAACTTGAATGTGAGCTGATAACCTGACGACTCGGTATAAAATTGTTTACCGATAAAAAAAGAAAAAAATCTGCACTCGTTGCCAACAAATGTGCACTAGGTTAATTTCCTCAGTCGTTCCAGCGGAACCGATATTAAGAATCATTATTTAAATATTTATACCATTTAATCTATACTCTTGCATCGATACATGGCGGCTAATCACTTAAAGTAGAAGGAACATTGTTTTTATCATTATATTTCACTTATTTTTTTCTCATTTTTTGCTAACCGTAATTTACATATTTCTTATTCCATTTATGTAATTACGAGAAGAAATTGGTTTTGTCAGATGCCGCTTTTAATATACTGAAATGCTAGTCGTTTCTTCATCATTTATATTTCATTTCTCGCTGTATTTCTTACAGACGGTTTTCAAAATGAACCTTCTTAAAGTGACCTCTTTTTTTCTCCAGGCTGAAAATATATATATATATATATATATATAGCAAGGAAAAACGAAATCAATATTAAAGATAATAACAGCGTGTTAACTGAAACTGTGAAAATGATTAAATATACACAATTCATCATCATCATTATCATCATTAGCATCATCATTATTATCATCATTAAGGCGGCGAGCTGGCAGAAACGTGAGCACGCCGGGCGAAATGCTTAGCGGTATTTCGTCTGCAGCTACGTTCTGAGTTCAAATTCCGCCGAGGACGACTTTGCCTTTCATCCTTTCGGGGTCGATTAAATAAGTACCAGTTACGCACTGGGGTCGATGTAATCGACTTAATCCTTGTGTCTGTCCTTGTTTGTCCCCTCTGTGTATAGCCCCTTGTGGGTAGTAAAGATATAGGTATTTCGTCTGCCGCTACGTTCTGAGTTCAAATTCTGACGAGGTCGACTTTGCCTTTCATCCTTTCGGGGTCGATTAAATAAGTACCAGTTACGCACTGGGGTCGATGTAATCAACTTAATCCGTGTGTCTGTCCTAGTTTGTCCCCTCTGTGTTTAGCCCCTTGTGGATAGTAAAGAAATAGGTATTTCGTCTGCCGCTACATTC
>NC_043008.1:9986876-9994376 GCF_006345805.1 Octopus sinensis
TGGGACATTCACTTGTCCCCAAAACATAGGGACTTTTGTCACTCATGACACATACACTAGAACTTGGGCTCTCACCTTAACTCTTGTTCGTTAGACCACATTTTGATTTGTTTGTTTGTTGTTAAGCCCTTCGCTCCCTATGGAGCATAGGTCATCGACGACTTTTCTCCTCTGGTCTCTACTTCAAACCATCTTTTCTGTTTCTCTAGTTGAATCCTTTCTTCGTCAGCTCTGCCTCGATATACCTCCACTTATGTTTTCCTGAGAGAACCTTTTTCCTTTATCAGGTTTTAGAATTGTCATCCATGCTTCTGCAAGTTTCTTTTATATAAAAAAAAAAGTGGTGTTAACCCAACACAAACCTATTCTTACCTCTTGGTGGTTCATATTAACCTGGTGTCTGTCCGTTGACCTCTCCAGCATGGAAGACCCTACGAGAAGCTTGCACAATGGTGACATAGCTTTAAGGATAATTGAGGTATACAAGCTCCCACACCACAACAAGGACCTTGTAACAGTTTGATTTGTTTACTCTAACACTAACTTCTTAATGAAGAGCTGTATCAGTTTAATAAATACAAATATATTTCTCGAACAAAATGTGCTGACTCCTCAAGGGTAAAATTCATGAACTTGTACAGTTATGACTAGAATATAGCAATTAGATGCCTCTCCTGTAAATCTTTCTTAGGCAGTTCTTTTGAAGTCAAATCAGCTTATCATCAATTTTGGGAAAATGTTTGAGCAAAAACAGATAAGTACTTTAAAACTGTTTCGTATTTGTGTCAGATAAATGCAATACATTTACAGAATACAGTTTTAGTATCATTAGTGGGGGGAAATGTATTTTATCTCATTAATCCATCAGTCGATAGTTTATTTACATATCGCCTTCCTATAAATAATCAAGCAGCATTTCTTCCGTCTTTTCCGTTTAGAGAATGCGCGGGCTAAGACTACGCGCCTTCACTAGTCAGTTAAGGTGAGACAGTGTCACGTGACAACTTGCTGGGGCTGCCTGCTGGAGCCTAGTGGCAGGTATTTAAAGGGGAAAATTTGACAAGTCAGTCACCGGCTGACACTCGCTGACGATGCATCGAAGAGGCCAGGGAACAGAAGAAAGAAGAAGAAAGAAGACATGCACCCAACACCAGAGCTGAAGACACCTTCGAAAGCGAGGGGTCCCGCCATGTCAAAACGGTAGAGGAGTAGGGGCCGAAACAGGACGTGGTTCCTCCTGATGATGTCTTGAGCAAACTGGATCCTATAAAGGATCTGTTGTGGTAGCAGACCAGGAAACAAGCTTCTGAGTTCAAACCCCACCGAGGTCAACTTTTCTTTTCGTATCTTCAGGGTCGATAAAATAAAGTACCAATCAAGTACTGAGGTTGATGTAATCGAATTGTTTTCTTCCCTCAAAACTGAGAGCCTTGATTCCTGAAATGGATCCGAGTCCCCTTCACGGGTAATTTTGTGGTCTCGGTCACTTGTAAATTACGGAAACCGAGTAACCAGTCTTACGAGTCCTAGGGTTCAAGAAAATTTTTTTAAAAAAGATTAAGAGAAAAAATGTTTCCTTGGTTATTTTTGTATCAAATTGGTCAAAATTTCAGTGAAGAATTATACAAACGATTCCTTTACCTCTTCTGAATAAGATTTTTTTAAATGCTACTGCAGTAGCAGAACTGGTAAGGAACTGGAATAAAGTCCCTTGGCACTGGGCTCTTATTAGTGTTCGATATAGTTATTATAGTTATTCCCACTCTAGACGTCAATAAAACAACTACCAGGAATGTTTTATACTTAAGGGGTTTTATTCCAGTGTAACAATTTACAACCTAAATCAAAAGATCGTCCGTCCCTGGTCGTATTGTAAGGCTTACTACCTATATACAAGATAGTTCGTTTATGGTAGAGATAAACTCTGTGAATTTCATTGTTTTCTCAATGGTATTAGAGATTTGAGCGAAGTAAAATTGCTTCGATTAGAAGTCAAAGCTAACTCGTGTGATTGGCGCAGCAAAAATAGCACACGTCACTGCCGTTCGTTTCAGATTTCTCATTGAGCATAACGTCATCGAAATATATCGACTAATAAGATGATATTTTCCTTGATGAATTTAATTGGAGAAAATCTCATCTTTATATTTATATGTTAAATTCTTTTTTTTACAATAAGAAGACAGAATTTCAATGAATTTTATTGAATTTTATTGCATTGTGAGAAAAGAAATAACAGTTACAAGAATTAAAAGAGTTCAATTAAATGTGATGAATTATTTAAAGATTCAACTTTAATTTGTACCTTTATCATCTTATTATTTCTTTATAATTAAACTTTCATTTGTTTTCTCTCTCTCTCTCTCTCTCTCTCTCTCTCTCTCTCCTCTCTCTCTCTCTCTCTCTCTCTCTCTCTCTCTGATTGTTTCTGATTAATTAGTTCACACGCTGAGAGCACTTGAGTTGACGAATATGATTGAGCAGTGAACGAAATGTTTAACAGCATTTTGGCAAGTTGTTGTTGTTTAACCCCTGGTCAACAATGATCCAGTAGACCTATCACCAGGCATTCCAAATATTATTATTGCCATTTTTAGGAACATGTTGGTCTACTTTATCTAACATTTCCTATCCTTTTTTAAGACAGTAAGGAGTGATTTAAGAGGTGTTTCGCTACTAGTTCTAGGAGGTTGAGATTCCTTATTAGGTACAGGCTATTACATAAAAACCCCTATGTCTAAATTAGGTTTAGAATATAGATTCGGTCATATAATTCGAGATTGTTGGAGCACAGGACATCTATGAAAAATAACATTATCCTTCTCTATAAACATATTAATACAAATCTTGATTAATACTTAGATGACTTAATGAGATTTAATGAATCAGAATTCTATATTCATTGCATTGTACTTATAATATTGGTATTATTGTATTAAAATGTTAAAATGTTGCGTATTGAGTTGGTAATTTGCATATTTCACGGTTGTCCAAGCATCTAGCAAAGGAGCAAATAATTCTTGTAACTTATGAAATAGAACAGGACTTGTGATTTAGTCATGCCCACTTTTGTTGGATATGGCTAACACAAGGTGTCGTAACCAGGACAAGTCCTGGGTACCTAAGCTTGGTTTAACCAGGACTTCTATAAATTTAGCCACAATCGATTTATTCCTCAGAGCAAAGGGGAGAGGAATAGAGAGATGAAGAGAGAGACAGAGAATTTAGTCTAGTTGTGGAATTGTATATTACATTTTTGGGCCACTCAAGAGTATGACTGAAGCTAGTACTGGTAGTGCCGTTATCACAGAGTCTCAGGAAAAATGAACTGTTGAAACAAAAGCAAAACACTGGACTAATTTGATAATATATAATTTTAATATATGGTTTTATCCCTCTAAGTCTCAGAATCAAATATTCTTTTCTACTCTAGGCACAAGGCCCGAAATTTGGGGTGGGGGGCAGTCGATTAGAACGACTCCAGTACGTGTCTGGTGATTAATTTATCGACCCCGAAAGGATGAAAGGCAAAGTCGACCTCGGCGGAATTTGAACTCAAAACATAACGGTAGACGAAATACATATTTCTTTACTACCCACAAGGGGCTAAACACAGAGAAGACAAACAAGAACAGACAAACGTATTAAATCGATTATATCGACCCTAATGCGTAACTGGTACTTATTTAATCGACCCCGAAAGGATGAAGGGCAAAGTCGACCTCGGCGGGATTTGAACTCAGAACGTAACAGCAGACGAAATACCACTAAGCATTTCGCCCGACGTGCTAACGTTTCTGCCAGCTCGCCGCCTTCCCAGAATCAAATATTGCCAATATTGAAGTTGCCCAAAGCAGTGAACTGGAAGAATTGTTAGACGCCACTCTAAATGCTTAGCAGAATTTCGTACGTCTTCACGTATTCCCAAATTCCGCCGAAGTCTACTTTGCCTTTCATCCTTTCTGAAGAGAAAAAAAAGTACCAGTTGAACACCTGAGTCAATGTAATCGACTTACACCCACCTGCGAAGTTGCTGGCCTTCAGCCAAAATTTGAAACCAATATCCAATTTCCCCTTCATAGTTTAAAATTCTACCTTGTGGCCTTAAAATACGAACTCATTACTCTACTTGATTCAATCAATTCAGCGTTCAGTGTTTGGTGGGGGTTTTGGGCGGTGGGGACAAGTCGCCGTGTGAAAGAAATACATCAACTAATATAAAGCATTCTATAAACAGCTCGCTATTTTCTGTGCCTTCACTATTAAATCATGTTTACATATTTCAGTCGCCCTGGGCTTCCTTGCAAATAGGTAATTTATTTGGTCAGAAGGCCAAGAGGAAAATAATTTTAAAACCTAAGAAACAAGTGTATGACAGGCGATTAGAATCCTAAAGGTATGTGTTAGTGGGTGTATATGTATATATATATATATGTGTGTGTGTGTTTTTGTGTGTGTGTTTGTGTGTTGTGTGTGTGTGTGTGTATACATATATATGTATATATATATATACACACACATATATATGTATATATGGATAGATAGATAGATAGATAGATAGATAGATTAGATAGATAGATAGTAGATAGATAGTAAGATAGATATATAGATATACATATGTATAGATAGATGTCGTATATGATATATACATATGTATATATATATATTAATATACATACATATGTATATATATATATTCTATATATATATATAATATATATATATATATATATATATATATACACAACACACAAACATATATATATATATCTTATACATATATATTTATATAAATATGATCCAGGGAGTGTAGGAGTTTTGAAAGCTTCAAGCAGTAGGCGGCCAGTGTAAAGAACAAAAAGTGGGCAGGATACGATAAGGTGCGATAACAACTTATTGGCGTCACGAGTGATACACTTTTTCCCACATCAAAATTCCTAAGAAATTCGATAAGCTGAGAGTTGCTCACACTAAGCAACTAATGGTGCTAAAAACGCGAATAAAATTCCAAATTGAGGGAGTGGAACAGGTAAAATGTACACGTGTATATGGGATCACAGGCATGTATATTCACATATATATCTATAGCTATCTATATATATGTGTAATAATAATAGAGGGTAAAATTAATTAATTAAGCAATTAATTAATTAATAATTGACAATTTAAGCAAGTAGTTAGTACGTTAAAATAACCTAATCCTAACTCGAAGTATCACACTAAGGAGAAAAATAGATAAATGTAATTTACTTTAATTTCGAAACGCGTCTGTAGTTAATCGAAGTCGTGTGGATTCATAATTTTTTACTTTTTGCCTAAATAAAAAAGTGTGTTACTGTCCCAAAAGTGTTTATGGTAGTTGAAAATACATTACCGTCTATTTCTAATTCAGTACGCGGCGAAGCAATTAGCTGACACCTGATTATAATTATGTACATAATTATAGAATATTTTTTTATATATATGTATATATATATGGTGGTGTGTTGTGTGTGTATGTATACATGTATGTATGTATATGTATATGTATATGTATATATATATATATACATATATATATATATATAATATATATATATATATATATATATATATATATATATTATATATATATATATATATATATATACACAACACACAAACATATACTATATATACTTATACATATCTATTTATATAAATATGATCCAGGGAGTGTAGGAGTTTTGAAAGCTTCAAGCAGTAGGCGGCCAGTGTAAAGAACAAAAAGTGGCAGGATACGATAAGGTGCGATAACAACTTATTGGCGTCACGAGTGATACACTTTTTCCCACATCAAAATTCCTAAGAAATTCGATAATGAGAGTTGCTCACACTAAGCAACTAATGGTGCTAAAAACGCGAATAAAATTCCAATTGAGGGAGTGGAACAGGTAAAATGTACACGTGTATATGGGATCACAGGCATGTATAATTTTCCACATATATATCTATAGCTATCTATATATATGTGTAATAATAATATAATAGGGTAAAATTAATTAATTAAGCAATTAATTAATTAATAATTGACAATTTAAGCAAGTAGTTAGTACGTTAAAATACCCTAATCCTAACTCGAAGTTCACACTAAGGAGAAAAATAGATAAATGTAATTTACTTTAATTTCGAAACGCGTCTGTAGTTAATCGAAGTCGTGTGGATTCATAATTTTTTACTTTTTGCCTAAATAAAAAAGTGTGTTACTGTCCCAAAAGTGTTTTTGGTAGTTGAAAATACATTAGCGTCTATTTCTAATTCAGTACGCGGCGAAGCAATTGCTGACCCCTGATTATAATTATGTACATAATTATAGAATATTTTTTTATATAATATGTATATATATATGTGTGTGTGTGTGTGTGGTTAATGTATACATGTATGTATGTATATGTATATGTATATGTTATATTATATACATATATATATATATATATAATATATAATATATATATATATAATATATATATAATATAATATATATAGATATATATACATATATATATATACACGTATAATTATCAATATTAGGGAAGTTATTTCCGAGTCCACAGGGGGAGAAATTCAATTTAGTGGTACTAAAATGAATTACTCGCTGTATTATATACATATATATAGATAGGTTTAAGAGGTAGAACCATCTTGAAGCAACTCAAACAACATCGAACGACATTATCTGATAGAGATATATGAGATTAAATTTTATCAAATTAATATCTACAATTACTATTCTGAGTCACGTATTAAATTATATAGACAACGTGCGTTTCATGACAATATATCTATCGGCATTGCTGAAATATACAATACTGCCAATCTTCAGGTCTGGATTATATAAAACTATTTTACTATTTACATCCTATATAAAGACATGACAATCAAAATTATACAACTAGAAATCGTCGAAATAATTATTTTGTTGTCAGTTGTTTGACCTTAACCAGTTGAGCATGTCCCTTAGCAGCTGACGATATGTGCAACTCTAATCTCGAGCAGAAGTAGTGGGGAGCATCATAGCTATGTGTTGAGAGGAATTCTTGGGGGCTTGAATAATTCAATTCTGGAAACGTGGGTATTTCGTTCATCATCCTTAAATAATACTCACTTAGGGACCTCTTAAGTGCAATGGGCTACTCATGCTGAAGAAAATTCTATCTGGGACCTACCAGCAAGGTCATGTACTGTCCATCTTGATATGAGATCACCACGTCGCGCACATATAGTTGTAATGCATGAGCCTGGTGTACTGTTATCAGACAGTTAGTCATGATGTGTAGATTGGTCTTTGTATGTTTGTACCCCAGTGTCACTTTGAAGGCATGCGCTACCCTCTCACTTAATAATAATAATAATAATAATAATAATAATAATAACAACAACAACAACAACAATCCTACGTAAAATACTGTCTATGTAATCTCAAATTTTAAAACAAACAATTTTCTTATAGTTTCTTAAACATTCTCTAGAACAACACTATGT
>NC_043008.1:10001876-10021876 GCF_006345805.1 Octopus sinensis
GGAAACAAAAACATGTTAATAATCTAAAGTTATTTGTTCTTGCTTTCGGTAAAAAAAAAAAAAAATCTTTCTTCTTTATCTTCAATCCTAAAAATATAACGTTCGTTCGTTTCTTGGGATTTTTCCTTGGATTTCGGAGAGTTGAAGGAAAATAATTGAAATGAAAAGAATCAAAGTAGATATCTGTTCTTTTAATGTTATCTTTGAAAAAACAAAATACAATAACAAAACAAAAATATCAAGTTATTGAACTAACCGCTGAACATTTTAAAGGATATATCATAAGCCGTGGAGAACGAATCTGCATTCATCTTGAGAAGTGGGTTCGAATTGTTATTGAAGTGATTTCACTTCACTTAAATTAACCAATGTTCTTGGAAATATCACGAATATTGCATCTTTTGTTGTACAAATCTGAAGTTTAGCAAGAATTTCTATCTCTGCAACGTAGAAGCCAAAAAGAAAATCAATAACTTCATATCACCAAACTGTATGAGGTTTTTATGAGATGGAATTAGACAAAGTTATAATATCAAATAATTCTGAAAAATATTAACGATGTACACGAACTGAAAGAGAATCAGCAGGAAATAGAAATTATATTATGAACTCAATTTGTCGGAAGTCTAATTCTACTCATTATTAATTCTGATTACTTCTCAGACGAGGTCATTGATTTATAATAACCCTGCATAAACTATAGAGTTTATGTTTGACAGAATATAGTTGTAGTCGATGAAATACACTCAATTGAATTACATTCCGAGTATTTGTTTTATTGCCCCTAAAGGAATGAACGGTGAAGTCGTCTCTGACGCTATGCGAACGGAATTATATAACGAAACGTTGTAAGATATTTGGTCTGATATCCCATAGCTTCAACCATTCCACCGATCTTCTAGTAATGATGGTTTCAAATTTTGGCACAAGGCCAGCAATTTCGGGAGAAGGGATAAATCGATTACATCGACCCCAGTGGTCAATTGGTACTTATTTTATCGACTTCGAAATGATGAATGGGAAAGTCGACCTCGGCGGAATTTGAACTCAGAATGTAAAGACGGACGAAATGACGTTGAGCATTTTTCTCGACCGCGAAATTATTTTCCCACGAGAGTTCCGGACCCCAGTAATGAACTCATTAGCATACAGCCAATCAGAGCTCACCTTGACCTTATTGTCAAGTTAACAAACACACTCAAGATGAAGAACGGTATTGTAAGTCGACCGATCACCAAGTTAAGTCTGATTTTAGAAGGAGACAAGTAATTAGATAGATTTGTATCTATACATAGGCGCAGGAGTGGCTGTGTGGTAAGTAGCTTGCTAACCAACATGCTAACCACATGGTTCCGGGTTCAGTCCCACTGCGTGGCACCTTGGGCAAGTGTCTTCTACTATAGCCCCGGGCCGACCAAAGCCTTGTGAGTGGATTTGGTAGACGGAAACTGAAAGAAGCCCGTCGTATATATGTATATATACATATGCGTGTGTGTGTTTGTGTGTCTGTGTTTGTCCCCCTAGCATTGCTTGACAACCGATGCTGGTGTGTTTATGTCCCCGTTACTTAGCGGTTCGGCAAAAGAGACCGATAGAATAAGTACTGGGCTTACAAAAGAATAAGCCCCGGCGTCGAGTTGCTCGATTAAAGGCGGTGCTCCAGCATGGCCGCAGTCAAATGACTGAAGCAAGTAAAAGAGTATACCTATTGTCGGATTTTGTTAGGGCCCCATATGGGGAAAATGTGGATAGAGGGTGATATATATATATATGTACGAGAGATTGGTGAAAAGTTCCTGGCTTGAAGAATATCGCGAAAGGTAATAAGCATGTGAATCTGAGACAGAAATATGTTGAATAAAATCATAATTAACTGATCATCCTGTATTTGTTTTTACCCAAAGCAGGCACGTTTCACCACCCACCTCGAATACATATTATATATTATATATATATATATATATATATATATATATATATATATTATATATATATATATATATATAATTTATATATATATATATATATGTATATATATATGTATATATATAAGTATATATATATGTATATAGCTTCCTGATGATTTCTTCTGAATGAAACAGTTCTAGTCCTGTAGAAGCTTCCTTCTATAAAATAAATATATATATATATATATAATATATATATAATATATAATATATATATATATATATATTATATATATATATATATATATATAATAGATAGATAGATAGATAGATAGATAGATAGATAGATAGATAGATAGATAGATAGATATATATGTATATATATATATACATATATATATATACATATATATATATATATATATAATATATATATATATATATATATATATTATATATATATGTGTGTGTGTGTGTGTGTGTGTGTGTGTGTGTGTGTATATATATATACATACACATATACATATATGTATGTATATGTGTGGAGGGGGAAAGAAACAAAGAAAGAAACAAAGAAAGAAAGGGGAAATGAGAGAGAGTGAGAGAAAGTAACACAGAGAAATAGAAGAATATACAGTTAGACAGATAAACAGACAGACAGAGTTTGGGAACAATGCAAAGAGGAAACATCAAAAACGCCATCCATGGTCACAAGGAATAATGTCTGCGAAAAACACATAAAAAAAGATCAAATAAATTTTTAAACCTTCAAAAGCAAAGAAAAATAATAATAATAAATAACAAAACTATTTTCCTGTGTTCTTCCAAGTCAACGTAAACATCATCGCCATCATCATCATCATCGTTTTTCATCATCATCATCATCGTCACCATCATTTTCATCATCATCACCACCACCATCACCACTCTCGTTCCCAAGAACAACAGCAATAACTTCCAAACGATGCAAAACAAACCAGCGAGATTACTCGCTAACGATTATTACATCTCATTTCCGTTAATATTTCATTTTTCATTCTTGATATATTTTGCTTTTTTAAGGCAGCGAGCTGGCAAAAACGTTAGCACGCCGGGCGAAATGCGTAGCCCTATTCCGCCTGCCACTACGTTCTGAGTTCAATTCCGCCGAGGTCCACTTTGCCTTTCATCTTTTCGGGGTCGATTAAATAAGTACCAGTTACGCACTGGGGTCAATATAATCGAGTTAATCCGATTGTCTGTCCTTGTTTGTCCTCTCTGTGTTTAGCCCCTTGTGGGTAGTAAAGAAATAGGTATTTCGTCTGCCGTTACGTTCTGAGTTCGAATTCCGCCGAGGTCCACTTTGCCTTTCATCTTTTCGGGGTCGATTAAATAAGTACCAGTTACGCACTGGGGTCAATATAATCGACTTGAGTCGTTTGTCTGTCCTTGTTTGTCCTCTCTGTGTTTAGCCCCTTGTGGGTAGTAAAGAAGTGGGTATTTCGTCTGTAGTTACGTTCTGAGTTCGAATTCCGCCGAGGTCCACTTTGCCTTTCATCCTTTCGGGGTCGATTAAAATAAAGTACCAGTAACGCACTGGGGTCGATGTAATCGACTGAATCCGTTTGTCTGTCCTTGTTTGTCCCCTTTGTGTTTAGCCCATTGTGGGTAGTCAATGAAAACAGAACGCTGACGGAAAGAAAAGCAAATAAAGAACCTTGAGTTTGAACTCAGACATAAAGACGGACGAAATACAGGTAAGCATTCCACCTGGCGTGCTAAGTTTTCTTATTTCTTTATTGCCCACGAGGGGCTAAACACAGAGGGGACAAACAAGGACTGACAAAGGGATTCAGTCGATTACATCAACCCCAGTGCGTAACTGGTACTTAATTTATCGACCCTGAAAGGATGAAAGGCAAAGTCGACCTCGGCGGAATTTGAACTCAGAACGTAACGGCAGACGAAGTACGGCTACGCATTTCGCCCGGCGTGCTAACGTTTCTGCCAGCTCGACGCCTGCGGGTCTCAATTCCAGTATCTTTCAACCTCTTATGTAACATTTTGGTTGATATTTTGAGTGTACCAATTACCATGTGGAATCTAGCTTTTTAAGGCGGCGAGCTGGCAGAAACGTTAGCACGCCGGGCGAAATGCTTAGCGGTATTTCGTCTGCGTTACGTTGTGAGCTCAAGTTCCGCCGGGGTCGACTTTGCCTTTCATCCTTTCGAGGTCGATAAATTAAGTACCAGTTACGCACTGGGGTCGATGTAATCGACTTAATACCTATGTCTGTCCTTGTTTGTCCCCTCTGTGTTTAGCCCCTTGTGGGTAGTAAAGAAATAGGAATCTAGCTTTTGTTCTTTCTTTGCCGAAATTTCGTCCCTAATACGTGTGTTCATCGTATGATTCGAATCAAGAAGTCTCCAAGCTTACATTTAAATTTATACATTACAATGTTCATCTTAAATTGTCATACTTTTCAGTTCTAATGAGTAACGCCATATTGCAGATCCACGCTAAATCAGAGAGACAGTTGTGTGTGTGTATGCGCGCGCAGGCGTGTGTTCATCGTATGATTCGAATCAAGAAGTCTCCAAGCTTACATTTAAATTTATACATTACAATGTTCATCTTAAATTTATTCCCTGGATTCAATGTCGGCTCGCATTTTGCTGTCTGTGCGGAGATTTATGATTTTCGTAATCTCCTAATATATCATTAATGGTATTTATTACTCTCTCTAATGCAAATTATAAATGATTTAGTTTATGATTTGGCTTAATGCAAATTTTTCTATTTAATGGGTTTGTTTTTGTTTTTGCTAAGCAGTGTATTCATTTCTCTTTGAGTCAGATTCCATTTCATTCATAGAATATAGTTTATATGTCTGCGGGTGGGTTCTGTTTGGTTTTAATGGGCATTAAATTCTGTCTGTTGCATTTGTTGTCTTGGGGTTTGTTTCGGTATTGTCGCATAATTTGTTCAATTAATTAGTTCTATTAAAACTAGACACTGTTTTATACTATTATTGTTTGCGGTTATGTAATGGTAATTTAGAGAGAGAGAGAGAGAGAGGAGATATATTAAATACTCTTTCTGTTTGGGGAATTTATAACCGAAATTGTATCATATTGGTATGTACGTATGTAAGAGTGTCAGAGCCAGAACATTTTGAACACATATTTGTAAATTTATAAATATATATACATATATGTATATATATTTATATAATATATACACATATATATACATATATGTGTATATATTATATATCACATGTATATTGATATCGACATACATTCATATATATATACATATATATATATATAATATATATATATATATTACATACATACATATATATATATATATATATATATATATATATATATATATATATTATATATATATAATACAGATACATATATATATACACATACATATATATATATATATATATATTATATATATTAAATTTATAAATATATATACATATATATTGGATATATATGGATATGTGTATATATTATATATCATACATATGTATCGTCGATATACATACTATTATAGATATATATATATATATATATATATATATATATAATATATATATATATATATATATATATATATATATATGTTAATGATTGTTTTTATGTTCAGTTATAAAAAAATCATTTTTACATTAATCTGATGGGTTTACTCTATACATCAATAGAGTAAAAATTTTATGTGTGTTAACGTATGTATGTATGTATGTATGTATGTATGTATGTAGTATGTGTGTATGTATGTATGTATGTATGTATGTGTCTATACACACACATACTCATTGTATTATTTGTAAAGTGTAAGCTGCCGATCAGAGTGAAGGGTCTGCTGTTTTCACATTACTGTTCACTTATAAGATTTAAAATGAGTCTGCCAGTCATCATTAACAAGTTAAACAAACGAATCAATAAGAACTGTTATAATCTAAATAGTCCACAATCTTTAATCTCAATCTTTTCTTCTTAACAAGCGAGTTGAACTTGTTATTGATATAGTGTTACAAACAAAGCGACGAGAAAAATCTTCCCTCCATATTGGATGAATATTTCACCTTCTCTATTAGAGAAACTTTAGTCTCAACCTGCTAGAAACAGCAGTCGTATCACACCCTGCCGACTTTAAAAAGACGGCTTGTTTAAGTCTGAAACGGCTTTTGGCTATTTGTTTGCTTTTTCTTTTATTCTTGTATTCTTTTGTTTGTTTCAGTCATTTGTGTGAGGCCATGCTGGGGCACCGCCTTTAGTCGAACAAATCGACCCCCAGGACTTATTCTTTGTAAGCCTAGTACTTATTCTATCGGTCTCTCTTGCCGGACCGCTAAGTGACGGGGACGTAAACACACCACCATCGGTGTCAAGCGATGTTAGGGGACCAACAGACACACAAACATATACATACATATATATATATATATATATATATATATATATATATATATATATATATATATATATATATATACGACGGGCTTCTTTCAGTTTCTGTCTAGCAAATCCACTCACAAGGCTTTGGTCGGCCCGAAGCTATAGTAGAAGACACTTGGCCAAGGTGCCACGCAGTGGGACTGAACCTGGAACCATGTGGTTGGTAAGCAAGCTACTTACCACACAACCACTCCTGCTTGTCCATGACTAATTTGTCGTTAAATAACAAATTTAATCTCAACAGGAATATAATTAACAAGCTTATCGTCTGCCCGCATTGAATTGATTCGGGTGTAACTCAGAGTTCGGTTACCACTGCAAAACTCTTCCACCTGCGATTTAACGATATTCTCGTTGTTGTTTCAAACCACACAAAAACCTGTGTAGGGGTTAAATCCATTATTTTCCTTACCTTTCCAAAATAGGCTTGCTTTATCTACACACAACCTAGACACCTCACACCAGATCTAACTTGTTTCTTCTTTAAGAGACCTTGAATTGAAGGAATAACTCAATGGAAACATATTATCTCCATCAAACCTAAACAAGATACTCACAAAAGCATATAAAAGAGTCTTTATAATCACGAACACATCTACGCGATTAAGAATTTGGCTTCAAAAATACGTAGTTCTTTTTTTATGTGTTGCAACAGTGCGGCACCTCTTTTATAACACACTTGGGTAGTCAAAGTCTTCAGAATAAAATATGGTACATGGAAACTATGTGGAAGCCCTTTGTAGAGATCGTTCCTAGTTTGGAGTGGTAGAATTAATGTGTCGTTAGTTTTAACACTATAAGGTGGTTCTGTAAAGGCTCGAGAGGCTGCTACTTATCTTCGCACTATAAGAATTTTTACATCGAGAAACCTTCATCGTCTATAGATAGAGAGAGAGGGGGAGAGAGGTAGATAGATAGATAGATAGATAGATAGATAGATAGATAGATAGATAGATAGATAGATAGATAAGTAGATAGATAGATAGATAGATAGATAGATAGATAGATAGATAGATAGATAGATAGATAGATAGAGAGAGAGAGAGAGAGAGAGAGAAGAGAGAAGAGGGAAAGAGAGAGAGAAGAGGGAGGGAGAGAGAAAGAAGAGGGAGAGAGAGGAAGGAGAGAGAGAAGAGGAGAGAGAGAGAAGAGGGAGAGAAAGAGAGAGAGAAGAGGGAGAGAAAGAGAGAGAGAACAGGGAGAGAAAGAGAGAGAGAAAACAGGGAGAGAGAGAAAGAGGGAGAGAGAGAAAGAGGGAGAGAGAGAGAAAGAGGGAGAGAGAGAAAGAGGGAGAGAGAGAAAGAGGGAGAGAGAGAAAGAGGGAGAGTGGTTGTGTGTGTGTGTGTGTGTGTGTGTGTGTGTGCGTGAAAGTATGAAAGTATGCGTAATGAAAAAAATAATGATACGAAAATATAAAAAAAATATATAAAGTGAAAGGAGGAAAAGGGAAAAAGTGGGAATAAACAGAAATAAAACGTGATGAGAGAATTTCAAATTTACACTGGCAGATCGACATTTTGCCGTGAAGTGGGAATGCGCAGCCTAAGTTATCTTCGCGGTAATTATTCATCGCCCTGCATCACATCATAGGTTGTAGTGAGACCAAAGCTACACGATAACAGCACAGATAATGCCGTGTCAATAATAATGTCTCCTATCAATCATACAAACTATACAACTTCTCCGAGTGTTTAATGCATCAAACATAATTTCTAGCGACATATCAGAACAGTAGGACTTAATAACAGCTAAGTGAGAAATGCTGTTGGCCTATTAGCTGTCTATATATATATGTATACCACAGCGTTAGAATCGACTTGCCACTGCTGTGGCTACGATTGCCAAAATGCGGCTGTGTTACACAATGTTATTCATGACTGAGAAAGCAAGGAACTAGCAGAAGCGTTTATTCACAGAGGAAAAAATCTTTTGGCAGTATTTCGTCCGTCTTTACGTTTTGAGTTCAAATTCCACTGAAACTCGCTTTGCCCTTTAATCCTTTCGGGGTCGATAAAATAAGTACCGGTTGAGCTCTGGGATCTTTTCGGTTTGAACGGCAGTTTTTAACATAATTTCTAGGTAACTAAAAAATTTAAATTCCATATACTGATAGAATGTGTTTATAAAACATCTTTTTCTCTTGGCTTTATTGAGAAAATTCTATAGTTTGTAAGATATTTGTTGATTTTTTTCTTCAATTTCTGCAATTTCAACCAATCACTGACGTCTATTGAGGTAAAAAAAACATTCTGTGCCGTATGAATATGTCCCTCGTTTAAGAAACAGATTGGGTTTATTTACATTTGTGAAGAAAAAAAAAGATACCCTTCCCCCCACCCCTAACCCTAACCCTAAAACAGATTGAAATGCTAGGGTCATATCGATACTTGGATCGATACTAGGGTCATAATTATGGGTGACAATTTCATATGACACCGTTAGAAAAAACTGCCGTTCAAACCGAAAAGATACGCAGGATTTCGTCCGTCTTTACGCTTTGAGTTCAAATTCCACTGAAACTCGCTTTGCCTTTTAATCTTTTCGGGTTCGATAAAATAAGTACCAGTTGAGCTCTGGGTTTGATGTAATCGATTAAACCTCTCTTCCGAAATTGCTGGCCTTGTGCCAAAATTTGAGGAAAAGGTGGTGAGCTGGCTGAATCGTTAGCACGCCGGGAAAAGGGCAAAATATTTAGCGGTTTTTTGTCTGTCTTTATGTCCAGGGTTCAAATTCCAATTCAAATTCGATTTTATCTTTCATCATTTCAGGGTCGATAAAATAAGTACCAGTTCAGTACTAGGGGCGATGTAATCGACTTACCTCCTCTCCCGAAATTACTGGCCTTGTGGCAAAAGTTGAAACCAATATTATTCATAACTAACAAAACAGCGCCGGGAAAAATCCTTAGCGGTATTTTGTCTCGTCTTTATGTTCTGAGTTCAAATTCCGTCGAGGTCGACTTTACCTTTCATCCTTTCGGGGTCGATAAAATAAGTACCAATTGAATACTAGGGTTAACATAATCGATTTATCTCCTCCTCCGAAAGCGCCGGCCAAAGTTTTAAACCAACATTACTTATGGCTATCAATATTTTCCGCTTCACTATAAATTCTTCCAGTTCTTTTGGATAATTTCTGCTTTAGAAATATTCACTAAATTGCTTTATCATTTTTTGTCTTTTTTTCTTTGTTTTTTGCTTTTCCCTCAAGCGGGTGGTGTCTAAGATAAATTTATTCGTTGAATATTTCTACTTTTCTACACCTGATTGTCTACATTTTTGTATATTAACTTCGTGTGTCTCTAATCATTACTTTAGCAAATAACCATAAATTCTATTTGCCATTGATAATGAAGCTGAAATATATACGAAGTTGTTTGTAAAACACGTGGTCTAGTAGTTAGGGTATTACACTTACTTTCACAAGTCTGAGGTTTCGATTCCTGGACTGGGCGGTGCGTTGTGTTCTTGCGCAAAACACTTCATTTCATGTTACCTCAGTCTAACTCCGCTGTAAATGAATAACACTGGAAACGTGAAAAGCATGGACGACCTCGACGAGATTTGAACTCAGATCTAAGAGAACCAGAGCGTATATGGCAAAGCATTTTATACAATGCTCTACCGAGCAGAACAATACCGAGTCTGCCGCCAACTCACCATCTTTTACGAGTTTATTATTTCGTGAATAAACAATATTTGGTGACAGAAACTGTAAAACACCAAAACTGAATAGCTTGGAACATGCAGTCTTTAGTTCTGTTCTGCTAAATTCAAATCCCAATGAAGATCGATTCTTATTTCTTTACTGCCCACAAGGCTCTACACGCAGAGGGGACAAACAAGGAAAAACAAACGGATTAAGTCGATTATATCGACCCCAGTGCGTAACTGGTACTTATTTAATCGCCCCCGAAAGGATGAAAGGCAAAGTCGACCTCGGCGGAATTTGAACTCAGAACGTAGCGGCAGACGAAATACTGCTAAGCATTTCGCCCGGCGTGCTAACGATTCTGCCAGATCGCCGCCTTCCCCAATGAAGATCGATTCTATCTACTCTTGCTCCAGGCAAGTGGGTTCTGGGGTAAAGACGTTATAACCTAGTGGTTAGACTGTTGTACTCAAAAGGTTAAAGTGTTAGGTTCGATTCCCTAACAGGGAAGTCATATAATTTATTCCCGTTGTTTCAGTCTGCTCCAAGTGGAAACGAATCACATCTCATGTAGAGTGCAGATCATTAACCCCTCTTGCAGATCGTTAACCCCAAATCTTGAGCAAGCTATCAATAGACCTTGACGGCTACGTCCTCACACTAAATGGTGAAATACTGGAATACATTTACTTGACTTCAATTCATTCCTTCAAATTTCTGCTGATAATCTAATAAATCTAATAAATCGAAGGATGGTGAGGACGGTTTGGTTGCAGAAGTTAAATGGCGGAAGTGGTAGAGAGACAGACAGAGCATATCATGATATTTAATATGTTGTAAGTTCAAATCCCAACGACGTCAACTTTGCCTTTTATTCTTCTGGAGCAGGTTCGATAAATTAGAATACTAGTCAAATACTGTTATTAATATGGTTTCCATTCAATACAGTTATAGATCGATATATGAATGATTTCCAAAGGGCCTTCATCTAATGACTGTATATGTGATAGTGATGAAGTACAGAAAGGTTACAGCAAAAGGGAAAACATCTTGTGTTATTAAATTATATATCTACTTTCTAAGTTCATATTCCTTATTGATATTACTTTTCTAAGTTGAAGCTCGAATTTTGGGCTTCCGGATGTCGACTAAATTAGAATCAATCAAATACTGTTATCGTTTTGATTGATTATATTAATTTTCATGACTACCACCACAAAAACAAATGTCGTAGCATTGTTAAATGTATTTGTAATCCGTATTTGTTTTCATACCATCTCAAATTACGGCCGCAATGCTCGGCATAATATTTTTATCCATTTCCTCGATGACAGAATAAAGCAAAAACTTATCCCTCCTGATATCGACTGTAATTCTCCCGAATGAAATCTGAAGCTATACGTATTTTAGAATTGTATTCTGCTTATTACAGTTTTAAACAACGGAAAGAAATCGAAGATACAATTGAAATATTTAACGAAATATTTAACGAAACAATATTATGAAGATCTATATATTTACGCATAGATAGATAGACAGATAGATAGATAGATAGATAGATAGATAGATAGATAGATAGATAGATAGATAGATAGATAGATAGATAGATATATAGATAGATAGATAGATAGATAGATAGATAGATAGATAGATACATAGATACATAGATAGATACATAGATAGATAGACATACAGACAGACAGACAGACAGACAGACAGACAGACAGACAGACAGACAGACAGATAGATAGATAGATAGATAGATAGATAGATAGATGTACATGAATATATTTATATGCGTGTGTGTATGTGTATTCATATAATTATATACACATACATACATATATACATACAATATATATACGTGCATATGTGTGTATATACGCATGTACAGATGCATGTACATATACATACGTATATATATATATATATATATATTATATATATATATATATAATATATATTAAATATATAATGTATTATGTACGTATACATGTATGTATGCATGCATGTATTTCTGTATGTGCGTATGAATGTTCGTATGCATGCATGTAATTATGTATGTATGTACGTATGTACGTATGTACGTATGTATTACGTACTTTTGGATGTATTATGTATGTGACTTCTGTTCCTTAGACTCGTAGAGATTGTAAGCAATCAAACATCTGCGTGCACAAGAAAGCTAACAAACGAACCTAAAAACATAATACTTTCTCATTTGTCTTGCTACTGCTGAGCATTTCATTAGTTTTGCTGACAGATTAAACTAAATAGTACTGCAGCGAAAAGACACATTTGCTATTTATATTTTTATCTCTAAACGAGGTGTGTAAGACGGCAGTAATTACATCTCCTGTAACAGATAAAAATATAAATTCTCGGTCGTTCGTCATTTTGTATGAGCCAAATTTCTCCGAGAAACACCGAGGAGAGAAAAAAAAACAGAAATGATAGATATATAATTGAAAATATATAGCCTGTCTACACATAAAAAACATATATGATTAGATATATATATGTTTAAAACATGCAGTTTACGTACAAGCACTAATAGATACCTACATGTATGTACGTGTATGTGTATATGTGTCCAATAATATATGTATATCTGTATTGGAGAGAATCACCGGTGTTTCTCAGAAAATATATGGATGTAAGATAATATAGTTTTGTCGAGTTCCGAATGTATATAAGATGTATATGCGAGTGTATATATGGAAGTGGGCGAACATATAAATATACAAAGCTTATTAGAAGTTCAAAGATTAGAATGAATATGCATACGTATAAAAGGAGATACAAAGGTAGATAAACACAAATTAGCTTTAGACGTTTCTTGACATACAGCACAAAATACAGATTACAAAATAAAGGAAAACAGAAAGAAAAAAATCAGAACAGAAGAATTATATAGTCTTGTCTCGACAGCTGTTTCAAGATAGCCATAACTTACGTAATAGCCACATTCATACGCAACGTGTACATAATTTTATAGCGACCAATCTCCATGAAATTTTCAAATTTAAAGCAATGTGGCCAATGCATTTGCCACTTTGTTCTTGAGAAGGGACGCTTAACACATTAACGATTTCATCTGGAATTGTAGCTGGACACACACCTATTACATCATGCTCTTATTACTTAAGAATGTGGTCATTACGCAAATAATGATTGACTTAAAACAGCTGTAGAGATAAGACTTCTGTATTGTTTTGATTTCTTTTCTTTTTTCTTTATTCGGCAATCTGTAATTTGTCCTCTATGCAATAAAGGTCTTAAACCTGCCTTTCTTCCTCCTTTACTACAAGATAAGATTGTTTTTATAGCTGAGTTTCGATACAGAGGCGCCGGTCGTGGATAAAGAGGTTGGAGTTTAAGTTCCCATCCATTCAAGTATCACTCTGTCTTATCTATTATCTATACAACCCTATTTTGATTTCATCCACTCACTGTATATGTGTGTGTGTATACACATCATAACTCGTAATTACCAGTACTCTAAGTTGCACTTTTCTACTGGTCTGTAAGCGGCTGGTTTTGCTTCGAAGTATCTATTTTATCAATACATTTTGGAGACACATAGATATTATAATGATTTCCTCAGAAACAACGGGTTCTTCGAAATGATTAAATACGTTAAAAAAATAGCACAAAGACTACACGACGTCAGATTAGTAAGGGAAAAGGAGCATTTCATAATGGAGGATGTAACCTAGCATTAAAAACTAACATAGCTAGAGAATTCCTTAATTTAATATTCTTTTATTCATTTTCTTGTTCCAGTCATTCGACTGCGGCCATGCTGGAACACCGCCTTAAAGGTCTTAGTTGAAGAAACGACACCAGGAATTATTCTTTGTAAGCCTAGTACTTATTCTATCGTTATATTTTGCCGAACCGCTAAACACTAATTTCTCTTGTTAACTTACAGCATAAAATGCTCCAGCGATGGTCGGGGGACCGCGGACACACACACGTACTACATAATACATACATACATACATATATATATATATATATATATATATATATATATATATTATATATATATATATATTATATCTATATATATAATATCTATTCTATTATATATAAATATGATACATATTACATATACATATTATATATATATAATAAACACACACACACACACTATATTATATATACATATATATTATATATATAATACGAACGGACTCTTTTTCAAGTTTCGGTTTTACCAAATACCACTTCACAAGGCTTTGGTCGGCCTGAAGACACTTACCCAAGGTGCCCCGCAGTGGGACTGAACCCGGAGCCATGGTATTAGAAACCAAGCTTCTTGCCACGCCTGCGCCTACATTTTCCGTCTTGTCATAACTATAGTAAGATATGAAATAGAATGTTAAGGCTAGTTATTGAACTGGTAAGAATTTGGGTTGTTAAACTAGAGGTTATAATGTTACAAAAAATAACATATATGAAAATCAGGAACAATGTGATTAAAAACACAAAAATAAAACAGAAAATGCGTAATGTTCATTATGTAACTATAATTCAAAGGACAATAGCAGAAGTAGGTGCCGAGATGGCTATGTGGTAAAGATGTTCGCTCTTCAACCACAAGGTCTTAGGTTCAGTCCATTGCGTAGCACCTTAGGCAAGTATCTTCTACTATAGCATCAGGCCGACCAAAGATTTGTAAGTTATTCTGATAGACAGTGACTGAGTGGATTCTCAACGTGTGTGTGTGTTGTGTTTATGTTTGTCCCCGTCACGGCTTGACCTTCGGTGTTGGTTTCTTTACGTCCCCGTAACATTAGCGGTTCGGCAAAATAAATCAATACGTCCTGAAATCGTATCGTTCGATGAAACCCTTCAAGGCGGTGCCCCAGCGTGACCGTAGCCCAGTGACTGAAACAAATAAACGATAAAAGATGGAAAGGAAGACAAAAGAAGTTATATTCAGGAAAATGTTGCCAATAGAAATAAAAATAAAATGCATTACTTGAGAAACTGGTTTATGACCAACCAGATGAACAAGACGTGGAATTCGAAAGCGTAAAGATTTTTGTTTTAATTTTCAGGATAGTTAGACGAGAATAATCGTACACAGTCATGTCAAAAATGGTTACTTAAGGTTCTGTTGTTACTGTAGCAACTCAGATAAATTAGCCCTTAAGCGGTAAAAAATATTACGCAACATATATTTTGAAGGGTGCCTGACGCAATTTAGATGCTCAAATCTTTTATTTCACGCACGAGAGTTTTCAAACAGGATAAATTATTTTCCCTCAAATACAGATTATAACTCAAAACCAAACGAAAATATCCCTGCTAATACGGTCACGCATGATCTAAGATACTCCAACATATTTCGAGCACAGCTAAGCTGGATTTCTTTAAAAACCAAACAAGCTTCCATAAAGTTATCTAGAATTTTTCTTTTTCGGTTTTCAAAAATGCAATACTACTGGAAGAGAAAATAGTAAAATGAAAATTGAAAGGGAATATCTGTTTTATTGAGATTTCATATTATCCCTGTTGGGATGTAATAGTTTTTAATATGTATCTATTCTTCAAGAGTATGAAGAGATTAGTTAGTGAAAATATACAAGAAAGTATTCGATGTCAGAGACTCACAGAGCATAAGAGGAAGAAACATAAGAGGAAGTAGAAAGACAATGTGGGAAAATGTATGTACGTATATATGTATGAATGTATGAATTCATGAATATGTAAGTATGTATGTATATATGTATGTATGTAAAGGCTTGTGATATGCAGGACACTGACTGGGAGAACAATGCCTGTCATCGCCACAGATGGAGGAAGCAGGTTAAGGAGGGGATCGACACTTTTGAGAGAGCACGTATCCAGCATGAAGAACTTAAGCGAGCTGCGCGAAAGCGCACGGCTCGTATAATGAATGGGGAAAGCTTGGTTCGCAATGTTTGCAAAGAGCAGGGTTCATTAGCCACCAACAGAGCCGCAAATGCAAAATGTAAGTTAGTCCTAGAGCGCACAATGTTCCTGAAGGTCGACAACGGTCTTCCTCGGTCACGAGTGGACGGCCATCATATCATCATGTATGTATGCATATATGAATGCATGTAGGTAGGTGTGCATATATGTATGTATGCATGCATGTACGAATGTATGTATGAATGTACGTAGGTATGGATATATGCGTGTGTTTGTATGTATGTATGTCTGTACGTACGTATGTATGTACTTACGTGATTGGTGTGTGCGGATATGTATGTATATATGTGTATGTATGTATGTATGTATGTTTTCTCTTTCGCTTTTTTAATTCAGAGTAAATTTTTCCCGACCACCTCCTTGATAGCAAGATTGTGAAGGAAAGCATGTATGTATAAATGTGTGTATGAATGTATGTAGGTATGTAGGTAGATATGCATGTATGTATATATGTATGTAGGTGTGTATACATGTATGTATATGCGTGTATATATGTCTGTATGTATTTGTATGTATGTCTCTGCGTATGCATGTATGTGTGTGTATATATATATGTATTTATGTATGTGTATGCATGTATACATATATATGTATATATGTATGTATGTATGTATGTATGTATGTAGTATACATGTATGAATGTTTGTATGAATGTATGTCTGTATGTATATATGCATGTAGATAAGTAGGTATATATGTAGGTATGTAGATAGGTAGGTAGTTATGCATGTGTGTAATATGTATGTATTTGTGTATGTGCGTATGTATGTATGTTATATGTGTATATGTATGCATATTATGTATCTATGTACATATTTAAGTGTTTGTATGTATATATAATGAGTGAGAGAAAGAGAAAAGGAAGATCTATGGAAGGACGAAAGGTGCAAGAGATAGTAGCAAAGGTGAAGCGTGTAACACGATATATTTCCACGTAGATATAAACTTAAGACACCAAATGCAGTTGTTTAGTGTTGAGTCATTTATTAACTGACAAATAAATTGCATGCCAGGCCTTCGTAGTTTCTTTCTTTATTCTCCTCTTCAGCGTTTTTCTTCTTCTTCACAAAATCTGTCTTTCTTAATTAAAACCTTGCAATGACTTTTTTTCCCGCCCGTTTCAATTCTAACCAAATATACATTATACGATGTATACGCATATATACATGGTAGGAGGGCGTTTGTGTATGTACGTGTGTGTTTGAGTATGAATGTATGTATGTACGTATGTATGTATGTGTGTGTATGTATGTATGTGTGTGTATGTATGTATGTATGTATGTATGTATGTATTTTTGTATGTATGTATGTATGTATGTATGTATGTATGTATTGTATGTATGTATGTATGTATGTATGTATGTATGTATGTATGTATGTATGTATGTATGTATGTATGTATGCGTGTATGTATGTGTGTATGTAATGGTGATGTATTGATGACGTATGTAGTAATTTTTTTATATAAATTTCTCCTCTGAGTCGGAGAAAAAAATCCCTAGCGGCAAATGTTGGAAACAAAGACAAGGAGATATAATTTGAAGAAAGACAGGAATTAATTTCTCCATTTAACTTACAGACTTGGGAGAAAAACAGATGGATCTTTGTTTGCAAACAAGAGTGAACTAAGGACATATACATATGTATATACATACACACACACACATGTATATATATATATATATATATATATATATAAACGTAACAAGCACATGTGTATATATATATATATATAAACGTACACACGCACATGTATGTGTGTGTGTACAGTAACCCCTCGACTATCGCGGGTGTTACGTTCTAAACCGCACTGCGATAGTCCGCGAAGTAGAAACAGTACTCTGCTGGATTTCTTTTTATTATCATTTCTATAATTTCTATATATTTATTTTATTATATATGCAAAACAACACCACGGAGAAATCGGAGTAAGCTTAAATAATAAACCGCGATAGGTGAACCGCGATAGGTGAACCGCGATAGGTGAACTTCAATATGGCGACGGATTATTGTATATATATATATAAAGTTTTAAAAAGAGAGAGATGATACAATAATATACATGCTTTATTTCTTACTTGTTTCAGTCATTAGACTGCGGTATCACTGGGGTATCACCTTGAATTGTATCGGTCCTCTTTTTACCGGACCGCTAAGTTACGGGATGTAAACAAGCTAAGATTGATCGTCAATCAATGGTTGGGAACTAGCGCAAACACACGTAGATACGTTCGCGCGTGCGTGTGTATGTGTGTGTGGTGTGGTATGGTATGCGTGAGCGAGCTGGCAGAAAGGTTAGCATGGTCAGGCGAAACGCCTAGCAGTATTTCGTCTGCCGCTACGTTCTGAGTTCAAATTCCACCGAGGTCGACTTTGCCTTTCATCCTTTCGGGGTCGATTAAATAAGTACCAGTTACGCACCGGGGTCGATATAATCGACTTAATCCGTCTGTCTGTCCTTGTTTGTCCTCTCTGTGTTTAGCCCCTTGTGGGTAGTAAAGAAATAGGTATGTATGTGTGGTATGTGTGTGTGTGTGTGTGTGTGTGTGTGTGTGTGTGTGTATGCGTGAGGCTTCTTTTAATTCCCGTTCACGAAATCCACTCACAAGGTTTTGGTCGATCCTGGAATAAAATAGCAGACACTTATTCAAGGTGGCAAAAAGGTGGGTTAAACCCGTTTGCAATGCAAGCTTATTACCACACAGCCCATGTCTGCACCATCAGAGATATTTATAAAAGGTTTTGCAAAGAATTCTTGTTACAATCACAATAGATGAAGATTTTCATATATTTAAAATTATTATATAAAGAAAATATTAGAAATCTTTTTTTAAGAAATCAGAATGATACGAGCCGTTTGGAAGGAAATTTTCTTATATTTACCTCATAACACATATGTTATGGAGTAACTCGTAGAGAAACTTTTTGCTTTTATTTTTAAAAAACATTAAGGCGTCTGAAGGTATAGTTGTGATGATAGTATCTATTTTGAGGATGTTAGCGTTAAGTCTAATGTGGAATAAGGAAGAAGAGTTAGTGTCATTCATAAAAAGTTTGTGCTGCCGTACGGTTACAAATGGAAGAAGAGATATTAAGCTGAAATATAGAAAATTTATGCATCATCATACAGTAGTCGAAGTTATTAATGGTAAAGTATGTAAATTTGATTGTATTTCTGTCAAGTATTTTCTGTCATTTATCGTTATGAGAGAAGAGTTTCAATTCTAACCAAATATACATTATATGATGTATATGCATGATGAAGGGAACGGTGAAGTGAACCGCGTGATATTTTTCTTTACCTGTTATTTTTGTATAATTATGAATGTAAAAGGGAGTTATGCATTTGATCACACCAGTGAAATCGCTACGCTTCGGAGTCGTCTTACTGAGAATGGAGACAATATTATTGAAATTACTTTCGCTAGAAAAGACACTAAGTTATACAGAAATGGATGATATTATCTCTTGAATAATGTATATGGGTGAATAACTTGTTTATATAGACTAAACTTTCATTTGGTCTTTATAGAGGCAAAATCCATCGAGGTCTAAAAAAATGTTGCACCTTAGAAGATCAAAATGAGGCGTTATTCTGCGGTTATTTGAAATGCTAAATCTTTAATAAAAATCGCGGCCATTTTTACTAAAGGAAAATTTGGAGATTGTGTTTATATTTTTTGAAGTAGTAATCCGTTATTTTGGAAGATAACATTTTGGTACTGAAAGGAACTTCATTTTAAGAATATTTAGAATGTAAATGCCCTTGTTAATCATTAATTTCAACGAAATTTTTGCATAGCATAGTGCCAATGAAGAGTTGAGAAAACATTTCTATACACAATATATTTTTTGTAAAAATGGTGACACTTTCAGTCACTAAGGATAGTTTCTATTTGACGTTAGCTTATAGAAATGGTTTTCCCAAATTGATGTCATCATGAAGGTGGCTTCATCATGGAGAAATAGAATTTGCAAATATCAGACCGGACAACATGACAGCCTTTCCGTTCGCGTT
>NC_043008.1:10026876-10030353 GCF_006345805.1 Octopus sinensis
ACACACAAACATATACACACATACATATATGTATACATATATAAGAGGGCTTCCTTCAGTTTCTGTCTACCAAATCCACTCACAAGGCTTTGGTCGGCCCGAGGCTATAGTAGAAGACACTTGCCCAAGGTGCCACGCAGTGGGACTGAACTCGGAACCATGTAGTTGGTAAGCAAGCTACTTACCACACAGCCACTCCTTTTTCACTTTCAAAACTTTGTCTTTCTTTCAGTTCTTACGGTTCCCTTTATGTTTTCATTTTCAAAAATTTGCATACGGTTCCATGGATAAACAACGATACACTAGAGCTGCAATGGCAACAAAGTTTCGCTTGTGAGAACGGACTAATTTCATTGCCTAAAACTACGTGGCTTTAAATACTTGAAACTTTTTTACTCTTCATTTTCCGAAAAAAAATTAAAGCGATTTTCGTTATCATCATGCACAACTACATCAGTGGGGAAAATTTGGAAACAATCAAAATTCATTGAAAATTAAATCTTTAAGTGGTTGGAAGAAAATGAAAACGTTTCGTTGGGTGCTATCCATTATTTATGCTCTACTTGTACGAATTATCTAATTCTATACTCTATTCTTAGGTAAACATTATTCTATTACTTTAAACTTCTGCCTTTTGATTACTTTTAAATCGTTGCTCATCAACAACGAATTAGCGAATTTTAATGTAGAGATAAAAGTGCTGACCGAACAATTTTTTTTTTGTCGATTAAAACCAAGCTCTGTGTAAGAAGATCTTCAAATAATTTAATCTGCGGCTATTTTCGTCTGCATCCATTCCCTTCAAAGAAAGATCTTCATTTACAATATACTAATGACATTCCGTCGGTTACGACGACGAGTGTTTCAGCCTGCTCGTGGAATTAACGTGCAAGTGGCTGAGTACTCCACAGACATGCGTACTTTTACTGTACTTCTTAGGGAGATTCAGCGTGACACAGAATGTGACAAGGCCGGCCCTTTGAAATACGGGTACAACTTATGTTTGCCAGCTGAGTGGACTGGAGCAACGTGAAATAAAGTGTCTTGCTCAAGGCCACAACGTACCGCCGTGGGCCAATTACCCTAACCATTAAGCCACGCGCCTTCAACTTTACAATATAGTGCATCGCATAATACAATACTTTACAACTATAGGCATAGGGGTGGCTGTGTGGTAAGTAGCTTGCTTACCAACCACATGGTTCCGGGTTCAGTCCCACTGCGTGACACCTTGGGCAAGTGTCTTCTACTATAGCCTCGGGCCGACCAAATCCATCCTTGTGAGTGGATTTGATAGACGGAATTGAAAGAAGCCTGTCGTATATATATATATATATTATATATATATATATATAATATATATATATATATATAGATATATATATATACAATATATATATTGTATATGAATATAAAGTTTATAATCCAAACAAGAAAACACAAAAAAACAAAAACAAGCAACGCGAGGACGTGGAACAAATACGTATTATTGGACGCTCAGGAAAGAAGGGAAGAAGAGGGTTTAACGTTTCGAGCGGAGCTCTTCGTCGGAAACATAGGAGAAGGAAAGATCCCGAGAAGGGCAGACAAGGGAAAAAATCGCTGGTGGTACTCACGAGGTCTTATAATATGTATATATATATGTGTGTGTCTGTGTGTGTGTGTGTGTGTGTGTGCGTGTGTGTGTGTATGTTTTTGTATATGTTTGTATATGTTTGTGTGTCTGTGCTTGTCCCCACAACATCGCTTGACAACCGATGCTGGTGTGTTTTTGTCCCCGTAACTTATCGGTTCGGCAAAAGAGACCGATAGAATAAGTACTAGGCTTACAAAGAATAAGTCCTGGGGCCGATTTTCTTGACTAAAGGCGGTGCTCCAGCATGGCGACAGTCACATCACTGAAGCAAGTAAATGAGTAAAATATAGTGCATCTAACTAGTGACTTGTTATATAACCCCAGGCCAGTCCTCATCCAGCATTCATTTGAGTTCTCAACAGGGAGATGGATGAAACTCCGCTACAGTGGACAGATCTGGGTTTATTGTTCCTGTTACACCTGAGGATAGACAGAATCAGAGAGTGTGGGACAATCTGCGTTCAGGTGTTATTCTCAATTATCTCTCTCTCTCTCTCTCTCTCTCTCTCTCTCTCTCTCTCTCTCTCTTTGATCAATCTGATCAATTTTCAAGGTGTCACCTACTTTCTGCAACTGGGAAATTCTCGGGAGACTGGATTGATGCCTTGCCTGGGGCCAACATTGGTGGTCTATTCAGTCTTCATGAGCTCTGCATCTCCATTGGAAGCCGACATCTGTAAGGAACTGAGTTGTCGCTTCTGTAAGCCTCTCGACTTCACAGGCTTTCGTGGTTTGTCTTGCTACCTAAATGCACGTCGTTTCGCTCGTCACGACGAGATGAAGGCTCCTTTCCATTCTGCCAGGAAGTCCTCGGAATTTTCCAGAAAGTTTCATCCTCGGAACTTTCCAGGATGTCTCATCCTCGGAATATTTCCAGGAAATCCTCGGAATATTACAGGAAGGCATGGGAATTTTCCAGTAAGCCCCATCCTCGGAACTTTCCCGTAAAACCCATCCTCAGAACTTTCCAGGAAGTCTCGTTCTTGGAACTTTCCGGGAAGCGCTTGGAATTTTCCAGGAAGTCTCATCCTCGGAACTTTCCAGGAATTCTTTTGAATGTTCTACAAAGTCTCATCCTCGGAACATTCCAGGAACTCTTTGGAATGTTTCACGAAGTCTCATCCTCGGAAATTTTCAGGAAGTCTCTCATCCTCGGAATTTTCCGGGAATCACATCCTCGGAACAGACAAACGGGTTAAATCGATTATATCGACCCCAGTGCGTAACTGGTACTTATTTAATCTACCCCGAAAGGATGAAAGGCAAAGTCGACCTCGGCAGAATTTGAACTCAGAACATAGCAGCCGACCGGTAGACGAAATACCTATTTCTTTACTACCCACAAGGAGCTAAACATAGAGGGGACAAACAAGGACAGACAAACGGATTAAGTCAATTACATCGACTCCCAGTGTGTAACTGGTACTTAATTTATCGACCCCGAAAGGATGAAAGGCAAAGTCGACCTCGGCGGAATTTGAACTCAGAACGTAACGGCAGACGGAATACGGCTACGCATTTCGCCTGGCGTGCTAACGATTCTGCCAGCTCGCCGCCCTATCATACTTTATTATTGGCGGTGCTAAAACTGTTGTATTTTTGTTGTTGTAGCGAGGGGTGTAGTGGGAGGAAGTCTGTAGTGGAACAAACATAGTTTGAGGGTATTTTTATTGTGTACAAAGTCTGTATTTTATAGACATAATGGTTCCAAATCCAACTTGTTTCTTTACAAATGACCGGAAAACTAAACATTTATTACAAACAAAAATAAAGGAGAAAGCCATTACTTGCAAATATGACAAAGAATTAATGAATAAATACAAACACACAGCAACAACATT
>NC_043008.1:10030453-10037953 GCF_006345805.1 Octopus sinensis
CTTTTTGAACGCATTTCGTTTGTGTGTGTGTTGTTGTTGTTGTTGTTGTTGTTGTTGTGTGTGTGTGTGGTGTGTGGTGTGTGTGTGTGTGTGTGTGTGTGTGTGTGTGTAGGATAGAAAGTTTATTTTATTCCACACGGGTGACTGTGTGTTTATTGTTGACGGAAGAGTAGAATAAGAAAGTACAATTGTATAATTAAAATGACAGCGAGGCAAGAATGAGGGCGGGTTGATGATGATGATGATGATGATGATGATGATGAAGAAGAAGAAGAAGAAAAAGAAGAAAGAGGAGGAGGAGGAGGAGGAGGAGGAGGAGGCGGAGGTAGAGGAGGCAAAGGAGAAGGAGGAGGAGGGGGAGGAGGGGAAGAAGAAGAAGAAGAAGAAGCAGAAGAAGAAGAAGAAGAAGAAGAAGAAGCAGAAGAAGAAGAAGAAGAAGAAGAAGAAGAAGAAGAAGAAGAAGAAGAAGAATGAATGAATGAAATGGAACGGAATGGAAGGGAAGATCCGTGCGATTCCACATATGTTAGAGCTTCGTTTCAAACTAAAAATGCAACTGAATTAATATTCAATCAAAGAATCAAAGATTATGCAAATATATTGAATATGGTAACGTTACGGAATGTAACGAAAGTGTGTGGTGGAGTTGTTCAATTGAATGACGAGTTATGAATTCAACAACGCCGATATAAGACGTGGCTGTATGGATATAAATTTGCATACTGTATTTAACTGATAAACACGAACAATTCTGTGATGATTTTTACAAAATGACTGTTGCTAGAGTGTGATTAATCAGAGAACAAGAGCAAAATCGTTTTGTACAATGCTCTTCAGAATTAAATGAATAGACATAATCTTTTTTTATGCCACTATACTGGAAATGAGAAGAGTAATGAAGTGGATTCTTTAGATTCATTCGTGCATGTCTTGTCCGCATTTATTTTTTCTCGAAGTTTCTTTACGATTCGTTTTATTTCTTTTCTAGCATATCGTCGATGATTCTAACGTAACAAAAGCCATAACAAGAATTAAACACAGAAATGAAACTAACAACTGTCACTCGTAAAATATTCGACTTTCCTACTGTCTAAGTTAGTAAGTTGTTTTGCTGCCTAGACTTTGCTTCTCCAAATCAAACTCGTGGCTTTAAAATATTTCGAAAGTTTCGACCGCCATAAGTAACTATCATTAAGTTTAAAGTATTTTCACCAGTATATGTGCGTGTTAGTTTGTGTGTGTATTATATCATGTCATATCATATATAGATAGATAGATAGATAGATAGATAGATAGATAGATAGATAGATAGATAGATATAGATAGATTGATTGATTGATAGATAGATAGATAGATAGATAGATAGATAGATTGATTGATAGATAGATCGATAGATAGATAGATAGATAGATTGATTGATTGATAGATAGATAGATAGATAGATAGATAGATAGATAGATAGATAGATAGATAGATTGATTGATTGATTGATTGATAGATAGATAGATAGATAGATAGATAGATAGATAGATAGATAGATAGATAGATAGATAGATAGATAGATAGATAGATTATTTAGAAAATTGGAGTCAACAAGAAGGAGTACGATTGGTCATTCATTTTTTTTAATCACTACAGTTGTTTCCCCGCAACGTAGTTCTTCGGGCGTGAGAGTACTTGATAATGCAACCGTTTCCCTACATTATGAGATCTAGTTGTGTTTCCTCAGGCGATATGTAAATATTGTCTCTGTAAATTCGAATTCTCGGCTTCCAGAACATCCTCACTGTCCGAGGTGGCCTGAATTTAGTATTAGTCTCTACTAAAGCAGGGTGGTCACTACATATTTCAGAGAAACGGTTGCTTAATCAAGTACCTGCACGCCTGGAAAACTACGTTGCGTGGAAACAATTGTAGTGATTAAAAAATAAATCTCCAACCGTACTCCTTCTTGTTGACTCAAATTTTTTCCACTTATCTATTCACACACGGCAGATGGCCAAACGCAAACCTAGAAGTAGGTATAATGCTATTGTTGGATAGCACAGAGTAAATCTGAAGGTGTACGTACTTTATACTGTACTCTACTACGTTCTTAACAGAATATACCATAACTATATATTATTGACTTGACCAGTTTCACTTTTTTAGAAAACGATTGTCAAAAGTAAAATGTAAAGCTTTATATAAGCATTGTTGTGTTAAGTATTGGTTATCACAAAAGTATTAAAATACAGTAATACATTCTTTGATAATGATAAGAAAACGTTAAAAACAGTTTACAAGAAAGTATTCAAGAATGGGACTACAATAAGTAATTCGAGTTCAATAAAAATCATGTTTGTTTGGTAGTATATATATTTTTTGTAAATTCTTAAATCTCTCTCTCTCTCTCTCTCTCTTTATATATATATATATACTACCAAACAAACATAATTTTTATTGAAGTCGAATTACTTATTGTAGTCCCGTTCTTAATTACTTTCTTGTAAACTGTTTTTAACATTTTCTTATTATTATCAAAGAATGTATAACTGTATTTTAATACTTTTGTGACAACCAGTTCTTAACACAACAAAGCTTATACAAAGCTTTACATTTTACTTTTGACAATCTTTTTCTAAACATCTCTAATAAACATCTCTAAAGTCCATTGCATTTTCAAACCTTCTTTCATATATATTTTCATTCGTACGGTACCTTACAACACTTTACTTTGTTATATATATATATATATATATATATATATATATATATAATTTTGTGAAATAGAAAGATGAATAATCTTTAGTAGATTAATCAAAAGTTTAACCGATACCTTAGTAGCAAAAATCACAACGTATATATATATATACTGTGTGTGTGTGTGTGTGTGTGTGTGTGTGTGTGTGTGTGTATTGATGTTTAGTTTTATATTCTGTTGTTATAAAAACAATTTTACTTTTATCTGATGGGTTACGCTATACTTTTATAGAGTACAAATTTATTATTCTGATACAAGAATGCTGTTGAGAGTGACTTCGGAGTTTCGGCCAGCTAGGCCGTGTCCGACGATGGCTTAGCTGACCGAAACTTCGAAGTTGCTTTCAACCTGTCGACAACATTCTTGTATTAGGAGTATATACATATATATGTGTATATGTATTCATACAACAATATATGTATATATATATATTTTCAATTAGTCAATTTAGGGTAGCAAAAATTCAATAGAAATTTATCGCTACCAGCGGCCTAGTGGAAAGAGAAAATAGTCAAAGACTAAATATAATAAATATAACAATTTAGGAGTGACCCTTAACAGGCCATTCGTCCACCAGAAAGAGCAGCCATAACTCACACCCGCCAAGTAGTAGTAATTCAGAAATTAGGTGAAAATTTAAAAACATTACCCTAATTCAACTTTTGACGATGCATCGTTTCTGTGTTATAATGATTAAATTAGCTTAATTAAATTAAATTAAGCTAATCTACCATAGGTCACACTTCATCAGTAAAAAACCTGGGAGAGACAAATATACACGAGGCGTCTGTATCGATGCCTCCGGATATCTGTCTTAAAATTTTCAAGACCGACGTATTCGCGCCAACTTTATCAGCAGTAAATATAAACTGCCGATTCAATCTCAGAATTATTCAGAATTATCAATTAGTCAATTTAGGGTAGCAAAAAATTCATAGAAATTTATCGCTACCAGCGAATGGCCTGTTAAGGGTCACTCCTAAATTGTTATTTTATATATTTAGTCTTTGACTATTTCTCTTTTCCACTAGGCCGCTGGTAGCGATAAATTTCTATTGAATTTTTTGCTACCCTAAATTGACTAATTGATAATTTTCTGAATAATTCTGAGATTGAATCGGCAGTTTATATTTATGCTGATAAGTTTGGCGCGAATACGTCGGTCTTGAAAATTTTAAGACAGATATTCCGGAGGCATCGATACAGACGCTCGTGTATATTTGTCTCTCCCAGGTTTTTTACTGATGAAGTGTGACCTATGGTAGATTAGCTTAATTTAATTTATTAAGCTAATTTAATCATTAATCACAGAAACGATGCATCGTCTAAAAAGTTTGAATTAGGTAAATGTTTTTAAATTTTCACCTAATTTCTGAATTACTACTACTTCGTGGCGTGTGAGTTATGGCGCTCTTCTGGTGGACGAATGGCCTGTTAAGGGTCACTCCTAAATTGTTATATGTATATATATATATATATATAAATTCATACAACCAACATGTGTTTTTTCCTGATTCTCTTTTTCGTCTCTTTCTATTCCTTCTTTTCCAAAACTTTCCTGGACTTTCCTCGAGCATCTGACAAAGGACTATGTCCGAAACGTTATGTTTTCCCCCTATAACTTTTATTCTGACATTTTTCCTTCTTTCAGCGTCAACCTACTATTAACTGTGATCCTAAGAATTTTGCAGTTTTGTGTGTGTGTCTTTGTGTGTATATTTATCCCTCCTCCCACCTCACCATTGCTTGACAACCGATGTCGGTGTGTTTACGTCCCAGTAACTTAGCGGTTCGGCAAAAGACCCAATAGAATAAGTACTCGGCGTACAAAGTCCTGAGTTCGATTTCTTCGACTAAAAAACCTTTAAGGCGGTGCTCCAGCATGGGTGCAGCCAAATGACTAAAACAAGTAAAACAATTAAAGAATTAAAGAAAACCCAAGGATTAAATTAAAGCTTGGCGGTTCGGCAAAACAGAGCGATAAAATTAGTACCAGGCTTTAAAAAGGTTGATTTGTTTGACTAAACCTGTCAAGGCGATGCCCCAGCATGACCGTAGTCCAACGAATGACAACATGTAAATAATAATAATAATAATAATAATAATAATAATAATAATAATGATAATAATAATAATAATAATGATGATGATGATGATGATGATGATGATAAAATAAGAAGGAGGAGGAGGAGGAAGAGGAGAAGAAGAAGAAGAAGAAGAAGAAGAAGAAGAAGAAGAAGAAAACTGCTTTGTGAACCCCGCATTTATGAATTACGTGTTTTTGTCACGGCCACAACGTAACAGCATCCATGCTCCAATCGGAACCTGCAGCATCTCGGCTGTTATTCTGCTATTTATTATAGTGGCTGGACTTTCTACACCCACTCACCATAGAGATATTGCCTCTGCAGTGATATCAAAATAACTAATGTCTACAGCAAGAGTTAATCATATCTCGGCATAATTTATTGATATGTTTAACCCGATAACAGACCATGATTCTTTCATTATTGTACTTCTTCCAATCATAGAAATTCCCTCTCTCACACACATATATATACGTACACACGTATATATACATATTATTGATATATATATCAATATATATATATATATATATATGTGTATGTATATATAGACTAATATAGGATATATGTATATTAATATCTATCTATATATATATATATTAACATACACATATATATTATATATTGATATCTATATCATATATATTATATATATATGATTTGAATAATATATGTATATATATATATATGCGTATATCTATCATATCTACTATATCTACTATATTGATATGATATATATATTGATATGATATTGATCTATATATCTATATATATATGTATCTATATATATCTATAAATATATATATGATATATATATATATATATAGATATATATATTATATATATCTACTATATATGTATGTATGTATGTATATATATGCATGTAAGTATGTGTGTACTGTGGCTGCTTCGAAGCGCGATGTGGCGTTCGTGCAACGCCAGACAAGTAATCAACACGAATAGACTTGTTTGGTGTCAGAGGAGCTTATTTATCACTGCGTCTGTCTCAAGAAAATGATCATAATAATATTCGAATGGTAATAATAATGATGATGATATAACAATGTAAACGGGAACTCTCTATTCTTAAATGACTAATTGCATACGTGCATACATCGTACATAAATACATATATACATTATACATATACATATATAAATATAAGGATTTTTTGCGTAATGTGATAATAAAAAAACCAAGGCTGTGTAGATATTAGAACATTTATAGATAGAAGGTTTTACAGCTGTTTCCAGGATATTTATTAATTATATCCCTTCATCGGAGACAGTGTGAGAGGATGGTTCAGTAATAGTTAATTTAGATAGGATACAAAATAGAGAGTGAGGTGGAGGAAAGAAAATAGATGTGAGATATGTAGGGATATTGAATTTGTAGATCCATTTTTTTAGACAGAATGGGGAAAATGGAAGATTCCAATACCTTATGAGAAAAATCCAACAGTATATAAAATACATACATACATACATGATATATATATGCATATAAATATATATATATAGTTTATAATATGTATGTATATGTGCATGAGTGTATGTATGAACGTATGTGCGTATATGCGTGTTCGTGTGTGTATAAGGAAATACACATATACCTACGTATATACACGTACACATACACAAGTGTTAGTATTTCGTTAATATAGAGTTTATCGTTGAATTGTTCCTCGGGGACTGAACATGAAAATTATTTCAAACTATTTGGAAAGAGATAAAGATGAGAGAGAGGAAGGGGGAGAAAGTGAGAAAGCTATTATATATATATATATGTATTTATTGAGAGAGAGGGCGTTAATATAACAGTAGAATTGAAGAAATAGTTTGAGTGTCGGACAGAATAATAAACTTTCAGTTAAGTTGTGAGGCTAACATATGAATGTAGTGAGCAAATGAAGCGTTATGAATTAATATTATAGCCATAATGAGAAGGATAGTCATAAGCGTTAATGATTATTTTTGACCAGAAAGACAAGGGAGACAATTCTGATATTCAAATTGTTCGACCCTCTACATTCTACAAATATCAAACTCCTAAAAGACTTTGATATTTACCTTCCAACATTGTGTCAATTAAATAATTACTTATTTCTTTATTACCCACAAGAGGCTAAACACAGACAGGACAAACAAGGACAGACAAACGGATTAAGTCGATTACATCGACCCCAGTGCATAACTGGTACTTAATTAATCGACCCCGAAAGGATGAAAGCAAAGTCGACCTCGGCAGAATTTGAACTCAGAACGTAACGGCAGACGAAATATAGCTACGCATTTCGCCCGGCGTGCTAACGTTTCTGCCAGCTCGATTAAATAATTACTAGTTTAGTAATTGGTTAGATTTAACTCAGTTTTTTTTAACAATTTTAGAAATAAATATTATTATTTCTAATGTTCAGAATTCGCGGCATTTACAATGGAACCCGTATATTAACAATAGACCAGCGTTGACTCAATTTTAATCTCCTTAGTGTAGTGGCGCTGGATTGCTTCAAGTCCGCCACCAGCAGCCAAAACTTGATTCTAAAACCACATCAAATGTGGTTTTAGAGTCAAGTTTTGGCTACTATTTCCAGCGTGGAGGTATCTCTTAGATACCCTAAACTATAATATATATATATATATATATATATATTGTTGTTGTTGAATGTTG
>NC_043008.1:10040453-10047953 GCF_006345805.1 Octopus sinensis
TCGTTCGATGAATATCTATGACCCCCGTGGGTACTCGGGTTTGATGAGCAACAACAACAACAACTGTAACAAACAACAAACAAAAACAGCAGCAACAAGCGCTTGTATCATTCATTTTCACAGGAAGAAGAGGAAGAAGTGGAGGAGGGAGGAGAGGAGGAGGAGGAGAAGAAGAAGAAGAAGAAGAAGAAGAAGAAAAGAAGAAGAGCAGGAGGAGGAGGAAAAGAAAGAAGAACAAGAGCTTAGAGGCCTGAAGAAAAGACGATATAGTAGAAGTAGTAGTAGTAGTAGTAGTAGTAGTAGTAGTAGTAAGAAGAAGAAGAAGAAGAAGGACAGATGATAATGAGAAAGAAGGGGTTAGTGTTGTTTTTAAGGAAAACCTTGTCATCCCGTCTTTTCTTACATTATTATCATTATCATTATTATTATTATCATCATTATTATTATTATTATTATTATTATTTATTATTATTATTATTATTATTATTATCATCATTACAGTTGTTATTGCAGATCAAAATTGGTAACTTGTTAAGCTCTCAGGTATAGACTCGCTGTCTATACTGAACGACGTGGGTTTGGTGGGGGAAATAGGATTCCAGCAAGAAAAGTACACCAAAGTAGAACTGATACTACCATGCAGAAACTAAGGTCATTGAATTTATGTTAATCCGAGTTTCTCTGCTTCATTAGATATTCTGTGAAACGTAAAAATACTCACTGTAATCCTGAAGATCACTCATCTAAACTAGATTAGATTTGCGGCTTTCAACTTGATTATCTCCCTTCCTTTCTACCTCTCTACATTTCTATCTTTCTCTCCTTCTTGCCGTCTTTCTATATAGACTTCATTTTCTTTCTCTCTTCTTATCTTTATTCCTCCTTTCCTTTCTTTCTTCTTTCAAGTCTTTCTTTTTTTTTTCTTTTTGCCTGTCTTTCTTTTCTTTGAATTTTTCTTTCTTCTCCTTCTTCTTTCTTCATTTTTCTTCCTTTCTTCCTTGTCTTTTTTCTTTCTTCTTCTTTCGACAAACAAGCAAACAAACAAAAAGGAAAGCGTAAACGAACACATGTTGATGGGGGGGGACCGGATAAACAAGGGGTGAGTCAAGGACGAAAATACATCAAAAAGAAAGAAAAGCAAAAGAAATATTAAAAAAAAAAAGAAGAAAAGCATAAATGATGACAAGAAAGAGAAAGATGGTAGAAAAAGACAGAAAGAATATACAGAAGAAGAGGGAAAGAAAACGAGAGAGAAAATAATAGAAGACGGATAGAGAGAGATGGAAAAGGAACTAGAGGAAGGTAAGGAGGGGCAGGAAGAGGCGGAGGAGGAGGATGACAACGACGACGACGACGATGATAGAATGGAAGTTGGAAAATAAAAGCGATTACAAGGTTACAAGTTTAATTACAATTCTAAGACATCAAAAGAAGAACACCTGTGGTCGAAGAATTCAAACGGATCACATCTAAATTGCTTATTTGTTTCCTGTTCCTTTTTTTTTGTTTTTTGTTTTGCTATTTTTATCTTTTGTTTATTTATTTATTTATTTATTTAGAACTTGTTTCCGTGGAACAAATAAAATTACAACGGATTATAAAAAGTCAAGCGAATAGAACACTCGTCAGTTATACAGTGCTCTCATCACGTCAACGGCTGTAGATGCGGAGAGAGAATGAAGAGTTACTCTCAGCCCCCCGATAATTTGATTTCAACAAGATCAGGCATTTGAAACACAAACAATTCACAAATTGAGAATACGCTAGTTTCTCGTAAGAAAGACGAAACTACGGAGCCCTTCACACACCAATGAAACTACTCCTTACTAATTCGATTTTAACAATATTTACTGGGCCTTTAAAATGTGGAAGCACTCCGTCGGTCACGACGACGAGGGTTCCGGTTGATCTTATCAACGGAACAGCCTGCTCGTGAAATTAACGTGTAAGTGGCTGAGCACTCCACAGACACGTGTACCCTTAACGTAATTCTCGGGGATATTCAGCGTGACACAGAGAGTGACAAGGCCGGCCCCTTGAAATACAGGTACAACAGAAACAGGAAGTAAGAGTGAGAGAAAGTTGTGGTGAAAGAGTACAGCAGGGATCACCACCATCCCCTGCCGAAGCCTCGCGGAGCTTTAGGTGTTTTCGCTCAATAAACACTCACAACGCCCGGTCTGGTAATCGAAACCGCGATCCTACGACCGTGAGTCCGCTGCCCTAACCACTGGGCCATTGCGCCTCCACGCCTTTAAAATACACTACGGTTCACAAGCTAAGAATAAGTTAATTCAACGGTGAGGAAGATATGATGTCTGGCAAATCCTTCACCCTTTCAGTTTCCGTGTACCAAATCCCACTCACATGGCTCTGGTCGATCCGAGGCTATGATAGAAGACACTTGCCCAAGGTGCCACGCAGTGGGACTAAACCGGAAACCATGTGGTTCGTAAGCAAGCTACTTTCCACACAGCCACTCCTGCGCCTATAAGAATGCATATTCTTATTTTGAAGAACATCGAATTTTGCCGTTATGTACTTAATGTGTAGGGAAGGCGCGTGGCTTACTGGTTGGAGAGTTCGGCTTGTGATTGTAAGGTCGTGAGTTCAATTCCCAGCGACGCGTTGTGTCCTTGAGCAAGACACCATAAAGACTACGACCGAACATCAAGTCTCCCCGCTTCTTCACAACATCTTTTTTACTTAGGTTCCTTGGATTCTGTCTTTAATTGCTTCATTTTTTTCGTTTTCCATGGCCGTGTTACGCAGATTCGTGAAGGGTTCCACATTTTTATAGACGCAGGCGTGACTGCGTGGTAAGAAATTTGCTTCCCTACCCCCATGGTTCCGAGTTCAGTCCCACTGCGTGCCATCTTCGGCAACTGTCTTCTACTCTAGAATGATGATGATGATGATGATGATGATGATGATGATGATGATGGTGGTGGTGGTGGTGGTGGTGGTGGTGGTGATAGTGATGATAATGATGATGATGGTGATGATGATTTTTCTCGGAGGGGTAGGTTTGGATTTTTGTTGTTTTGTTTTTTCTTTTTTATTGAGGGTTTTTCTTCCAATACATGGATTAAGATAAACCCGTGGAATTTTCTATTTAGATGCGTGACTTCATAACTCTTCACATCGTAGTTTTATCAATGTTAAATATTCCGATTATGTCTTCAATTTTTTCTCCCATAGTTAAGATTGTTTAAAGCGTTGAACTAGAACTTCATTATGTTAAAGATTTCGATCATGTATTCGATTTAGTTTGATAGTTAAATATAACATTCAAATACAACATCCTGGCGAACAGAAAAACATTGCAGATATTTCTCTATTTCGACTGCATTTTCTTTTGCATGTTTGTTTTATATTTATTTTCTAAATTTTTCTTGTAAAATAAATTTAACAAGTTTTAAACCATCTCCCCAGTTCAACGTATGGATCTTTTCGGTTTGAACGGCAGTTTTTTCTAGCGGTGTCATGAAATTGTCACCCATAATTATGGCCCTAGTATCGATCTATTGCATTTCAATCTGTTTTAGGGTTAGGGTTAGAGTTAGGGCTAGTTAGGGTTAGTTAGGGTTAGTTAGGGTTAGGGTTAGGGGTGGGGGAAGGGTATCTTTTTTTTCTTCACAAATGTAAATGAACCCAATCTGTTTCTTAAACGAGGGACATATTCATACGGCACATAATGTTTTCACCTCAATAGACGTCATTGATTGGTTGAAATTGCAGAAATTGAAGAAAAAAAAACAACAAATATCTTACAAGCTATAGAATTTTCTCAATAAAGCCAAGAGAAAAAGATATTTTATAAACATATTCTGCCAGTATACGAAGTTTAAAAGTGTTTAGTTACGTGGAAATAATTTTTTAAAAACTGCCGGTCAAACCAAAAGATCCCAACGTATGGGCGTCGGAGTTCGTGGCTTCAATCTTAGTAGACTTGTACATCTCAGTAGGACATACAGCGGTCTAGCATTACTTCTGGTTTGATGTACAAGAAGGAAGGAATCTAACATCATAAACCAATGAAGCACTCATCAATTTTATAATGCTATTGCTGTTTGCATAATAAATTAGCATGCCGTATCTATTTGTGATTATTCCGTTCAAAGTAATTTATGTTGGCATGTACCCAGTACAGCAGCAAATTACAGCTTATAAATAAGACGAAACTCCGGTTGGTGCCGTATCAATTCAGCTATCCAACTCTCGTTAATATGAATTAGGTTCTTTAAATCAATATGCTACACTTGTCTTAAAGTTTTCGACAACAAAATATAATTAAATTAGGTTCTCTTCATGTCTTTGTTTTTGCTTTTTGTTTTTACCGTAGAATTAAAAGACACATTTAGTTAAGCAAAGAGAAAGTTTGTGTATGAGAACGAAAAATAACGTGATTCTCCAATGATATTTGAACTAGCGATCGCCTTCCAAAGGCTATTAAATGATATCACTGATATGTAATGTTTATACAGCAGGTCTATAGTTGACAGGGTTTAATTTTCATATTAACCGGATGTGATGTCATTACATTCGGTGTGACGTAAAGAAATGGTGGTTTCGTGATCTAATCCAGTTGAATTCAAATCAAATCACAAAAGAAAGATTCGGATTAAGCTTGGACTTGGAATCGAAATCATCATTAAGACTCGATGATCTCTGATGCGCGAGTCGTTGCTCAACCCTTGTTGAGCAGACCTATATTCTTTTCTACTCTAGGTACAAGGCCCGGAATTTTGAGGGAGGGGGCCCAGTCGATTAGTATGCAACTGGTACTTAATTTATCGACCCCGAAAGGATGAGAGGCAAAGTCGCACTGGGGTCGATCTAATCGACTGACCCTCTCCCCCAAAATTTCGGGCCTTGTGTCTAAAGTAGAAAAGAATATATGTGTCTCGTAAGGCGGCGAGCTGGCAGAAGCGTTAGCACGCCGGGCGAAATGTTTAGTATTTCGTCCGTCTTTACGTTCTAAGTTCGAATGCGACCGAGGGGCGACTTTGCCTTTCATGATTAATAAAATAAATAAATAAATACCAGATGAGCACTGAGATCGATGTAATCGAATTGCCCCGTCCCACGAACTTGCTGGCCTTGTGCCAAAATTTGAAACTAAAAATGTTTCGTTTGAAATTTTTTTCCATACTTAAAATACAAAAACTATGAATAGCAGGAATACAGAATATATTATTGTTTTACGGTTTGTTTCGTTTTGCTCTTCTTTATTAATTCCGATTTTACGTATATCTAACCACATTAAACTGAAATAATAAACAAATGAATTGAATAATGAATAGACAAATCATTTTCTAAATTCATCGATTTAAAACTTTTATCTATTCTAAGAATCTTAATTCATAAATTTTAAAGCTTAATTTATTCATTTAGTAACAAACTCAATTTGTTAATTTTGTTGTGTCTGGAGAGAGTCATTTTCTTTTTGTGTCTTATAATGTAACACAGTCACCGGTAAAATTTCCTAAAATTTTCGTGAGTGTGTTACATTATCAGGCACAAAAACAAAATGACTTCCCAGACACAACAGAATATGCTTCAACACACGAACTCATATAAAGAATCTTGCGAACCAAAATCCAAAAACCAAATCAATTTGTTAATTTTGCTGACAATTCTCATACACAATGTCTGCTTCGTGTTCGAGAAGAATCTCAGAAACATTTAGAACCATATGGAAGCAGTGATCAAAGAATATTAACCAAGAATATGACATTAGTCAGAGATAAGGACATGCGTCACTCACCTGAACAGATCTTTTAAACATGGTGTTAACTATCAGAAATACAGTGGTGAGGATTCAGTTGACAGCAACGCTGCTCTATAGAAATTCGAAATAACTTTCGGGGTGTGGGGAAGTTATTCGACATTCTCTTCGTCCCCTGACTCACAGAAACATTATTGGTTTGGTTTTAAGGATAGACCTGTGCCCCCGACAATTATAGACCCCTAATCCCAAAGACGAGTAAGACAATGCAGTTGATGTCCTTCTTGGATATCTGCCAGTTGACGGCTACAAGAAAACATTGCATCATTACATTAATCCAGTACTGTATTTAATTGTTTCTACATGTAAAGCTCTCAGATAAGCCTTTGCTATGTTGGCTTGCATCTAGATACACTAGGGGAGATAAAGTCTCTAGTGATGGCCCTAAGACCTGTGATTAGTTCCGTAACTGATTCACCTTGTGCTGTTGGTGAACCGATTAATACCTTTCCGTTATATTGGAATCCAAGTCAGGACTGCAATGGAGTATTTTATAACAGCAAATTAACAAATCAATCATCAAATTCAAATGATTGGCGCTTTATACAACTCTTTCTAAAGTTTAAGATTTTCTTTTTAAGATCGGAACACATGGGAGAACGGAAAAACTTCAATATCTCCAGATTGTCAGCATGGCAACCCTAAATATGTCAGGGTGTGTTGTTTAGCCATCAACTAAATGGAGATACTTTATATCTGTAGTACTGGATATGCAGTACTACAACAATTAAATGCAGCCAATGAAAAACAATTAAATGCAGCCAAACGTTTTGTCCAGCACGGTAAAGTTTCTGCCAGACCGCCATTTTCAGTGGTTAAATAACAACGTTTTTAAAGCTTGTTATTGTTGACTGTTGTGAATGCACGTGGTTTCGTGGTTAAGCTGTTGGATTCTCGATCGTAAGATTATAAGTTCCATTCTGGAATTTTGTAAGGTTGTAGGTTCGATTCTGGACTTTAACTCTGTTGGAACGCTTCCAACAGAATTTAAGGCCCTCAGTGACTGGGTGGGATGGGGTTAAACTGGACAACGGATTACATCTACCACCGAAGATGGCCGCGGTGAGATTTGAATTCAAGAAGGCAAATAACCGAAAGGTATCTTGTCCGTTGCTCTAATTATCCTACCAGTTCACCGTCCTCGACTGGTACTTTATTTACCCCAGAGGGAAAAAAAAAGCAAAGTTGAACTCGGCAGGATTTGAACACAGGATGCAAGAAATCAGAGTAAATAACACAGAAGATATCTTTTGAAAAGTTTCTCTTTAATTACGATGTTGTTTTATTTTTATTTTTATTTTACGTTATTTACAAAATTCTAATTTATTTAAGTTTTGTTGTTTTGTTTTTCTTTTGAGGGAGGCTTCATATTTTTCCATCCACAATTAATTTTATTTTTTGTATTTTTAATTATTTATTTAGTTTAGCTTTTCTTTCTTTAGATAAGATTCCTTGAAGGAGAAGAAGCAAATTATAGAATAAATGTCGTTTTAAAAATTACTTAATTTCTTCCAAATCGAAATACAAAAGTGATTACGATAAACACAATGATAAATTTTAAAGTGCAAAATACAATTAGTCATTGAAAACCTTCCTTGCAGATACGAAGCAAAACGAAGCAGAATAAATTTAGATTTCTAAATAATAAAGTGAGATAAGTAAGTGTTTGAAGAAAAATGGCAAACAAGGAAGAAGAACAAGAAGAAGCA
>NC_043008.1:10050453-10067953 GCF_006345805.1 Octopus sinensis
TAACGACGGGTGATATGCCGTTAAGCATTTCGTCCAGCGTGCTAACGATTCTGCCGGCTCGCCAATAATAATAATAATAATAATAATAATAATAATAATATAATAATAAATAATAGATCCCTGGCTTACCATCCCTGCAAGAAGTGCAAAAGATTGTCTTAACTGGTACCTCACACGTATTGAGAAGAGCATTGTCGATGTGAGAACTATTACTACCCATTTTTTTTTAATTTAACGTTATTTCTATCAAAAAAAAAAATGAACGAACTAGTGAGTTTAGTTTAATGGCCTACCAATGTATACTATGAGATTCTTTGCCCTAGGAGTCGGGAAGACACTCGGCAAGAAATGGAAGCAAATTTGAAAGAAGAAGAAAACTCCATAAATGATAATAATAATAATAATAATAATAATAATAATAATAATAATAATAATAATGATAATAATCACTTCTTTATTGACCACTGGGAGTTCACATATACAGACAAGGGACGGTACAGGACAATGCAAAACAAAGTGAGATTACAGGATAAGAAAAACGTAAACAGAAGAATAACAATAAATAAAAGTTTAACAATAAACCCCACCCCAAAAGAAGGAGACTTCTAAGGGCTGCTCGTAGAAACCTAACGAAGTACGATTGCCCTGACCTCCTCGACAAATGTCCTCTCCTCTTCATCTACCCTTGATCTACAGGCGCTTGCTTAGATCGGTCCATTAGCGCTGCCATCTCCTAAAATAACTGGGAGGCTGCACTTTCCTCTATACCCTCACTTTCTCATTTAGAATTTTCTTCTGGTCGAGTAACCCATTCTGCTTAAGAGGTCCCTGAATGAGGGTTGTTTAAGGATGTTGAAAGAACCACCCATGTTTCCAGAGGTGAATTATTCAAACCCCAAAGAGTCCCTCTCAACACATGGCTATGATGCTCCCCCACTAATTCTACTCGTGATCAGAGATGCACATATCGTCAGCCACTAAGGGACATGCTTAACTGGTTAAAGTCAAACAACTGACAAGCGAATCTGTGGTATTGAGCAGAATATTTGCTGTAGCCCATCTTTTATACCAAGACAAAACAATGTACATGATAACACTTCCAATCAGTTAAGATCAGAAGCCATGAGAGCCACTGTCTGGTACTGCATCAGGGCATTTATTATTATTATTATTATTATTATTATTATTATTATTATTATTATTATTATTATTATTATTTTATTATCATCATTATTATCATTATCATGATAGAAAATATTATTATCATTATTATTATTTTGATTATGTCTATTTCAAAGTTCTCCAAATTTTGTAACAATGGAGCGAAACTTTTTTTGACAAAACACATATTTCTGGAAATTCTTTTCATAAATGTATATGTGTGTGTAGATACACACGCATAAGCCCACGCACACGCTCACACTCACACACGCATATATACACACGGATTTATACACACACACACACTCACACACACACAGGCTCACACACACGCACACACATTAAACTAAAATTCAAAAATTTCTTCAGTATAATAGAAATTCTTACTATTGTTACAAGCTTAAAGGATTTGGGAAAGATAACAATAGAATCATTGTTATTATTATTATTATTATTATTATTATTATTATTATTATTATTATTATTATTATTATTATCATTATTATTATCATTATTATTATTACTACTACTACTACTATTATTATTTTTATGGTTTCAAATTTGGGTACAAGGCCAGCAATTTTGGGGAAGGGAGTGAGTCGATTGCATCGACCCTAGTACTTAACTGGTACATATTTTATCGACCCCGAAATGATGAAAGGCGAAGTTGACCTCGGCGGAATTTGAACTCAGAACGTAACGGCAGACGAAATACCGCTAAGCATTTCGCCGGGTGGTTTTCTGCTAGCCACTTGATAATATTTTTCACATTTGATTCCCAATTCTGATAATTTTCATATTCTACCTCTAATTATTTCTTTGTATAATAGTGCTCACTCGCTTAGTAAATATTCCTTTCATTATTTTATCACAGTCTTAATCTCTCTATTTTAAACAAACATCACGGTAGTCCAACAACAAAGGGAGAAGAAATTTGCCAAGTCATATCGTCCCCTCAAAGTATCATAGAGATTACAATTCAGCAGCCCATCTGTAAGCTTTGCAGTGTGTGTGTGTGTGTGTGTCGCTGACTTTGTTGCCTAATGACATCCAGAAAATGGATACTTTTAAACAAAATTTTCTAAAATACCGCTTAGATATTGTGGCTTCAGAGCATATACGGATTTGTGGGGAAGAATTTTTCCGAGGGGGTGGAGAGAAGAGTTTTGGAAAATTCACACCATCTGACTTTTTCCCTCATAACTTTCAGGAAAATGGGTCTCTTTTAATGAAAATTTATACAAATCCCTTTCAAACGGCATAGATTACGAATTTAAAGAAATTTGTGGGGAAAATTTTTGCGGGCATTTTACCCATTTTTTTTAAACCACAGCCTTCGAAATGATGGGGTTGGTGGGGGGCATCTTTGTCTGAAAAAGTTTTGAAAGCTCTTTTTTTACAACTCCTCTCCCTCATCATCCCATTCCGGACCTATTTTGGCCAATTTTGTTTTGCACCTCAAAACCATGGGAAGAACATTTTCGATAAATTTTTTTTTTTTAATTACTAATATTTTCAGAGGGAAAAGTGATTGATTTAAGGGCGATTTGGCTGTTGCTTTTTGCACACACAAAGACAATCCTCCTCGTTTCTTTATCACTCTCACATGTGTTGATGTTTTTCAATATTTTTCCCCATGAATACATTTATATGCTATGTGTGTGTGACTCTGTGTGTTTGTGTGTGTATGCATTCATGTGTGTGTGTGTGTGTGTGTGCGTGCGCGCGTGCATGTTTTATATTGCATCCTTTTATGTCCTATCATTTCTCAGTTCAAGAAATATGGAAACAATATAGAGTAAATTTCCTTTGAAGCAAGTATTTGTGCTACAGCATGGCCACATTTCCATGAATGGAACCAATAAAAGAATGAAAGAATAGAAAAGAGCATGATGTTATAGATTCTAAAGAAAATAAACTACTCTCGCCTAAATTTCTTTTCAGTGAACCTGAAATAATATAATTTTAGAAATAGAGAAAAATATTACACTCCATCTTTACGTAATAAATTCTCAATTTTTTTCTTGCACCCAAAGAATGAGAATTATCTCAGATTGTTTGAATTCAAAAGTGAATTAACGAAAAGTCAAAATGTTACAAAACCATGAATGAAATTCTTTTAAAACAAATTCTGAACCGAAATATATTGTAGTTCGTTTTGATAACATGTTTCTACGAATTAATTACGATGTTATATTACTTCTAACATATATTTTTTATTCTCTTTCAGGTACATTGGAATTATCCACCCGTTTGAAGCACATATTGTGTGTAACCGGAGACGTATCATCTGTGTGATATGCATCGTGTGGTTCATATCTTTGGTGACGGGTTTACCACCGCTTCTCTTCAACACAGTGATGCACGACAAGTCAAAGGATTCAGTTGGTTTCTGTCGCATGCGATTTCCAACAAATTCCTTTCTTTATTTCATGATTTATAAATTCGGAGAGTTCTTCCTGTATTATTTCGCTCCCTTACTTTTACAAATGGTTCTTTATTGTATCATTACAAAACAATTGTTTCTTGGTAGTGAACATCTACACAGGCCTGTTGTAATGACTTGGACGGAAACCGGAAATCGAACCGAGCGCTCTTCCGATGCCCTTCAAGCGCGAAAGGGAGTTGTGAAAATGCTCATCATCAGTGTATTGGTCTATTTTATCAGTTACTCACCCATCGAGATTATGCTGTTCTATAAAATGATATCGCCTCATGCGTTCAAGGACCACTGGTCTTATCACGTAATTGCCATTGTCATCGCTTATGTCAATTCGTCCGCTAACCCCATACTCTACAGCATCTTCAGCCAGAATTTCCGTCGACGTTTCAACGCCATACTCTGCGGCCATGAAGAGAAAAACCGACACATGACAGCTACCTCAACAAATTCCCGCATGTGGCGCCTCACAAGTCTCAGGTCAGCTACAACAGAAGTGTGACGGACAGTTCTCCTCCTTGCTGCTATTGTACATTCTAATCTTTGATTCCTTAAATGTATTTTCATTTCATTTTGGGGTTATTCTTTTTATTTAATTTAACAAATACCTAGCTTTTTAGGGTGTATGTGTGTGTGTGTGCGCGTGAGAGATAGACAGACACACAGACAGACAGAGAAACAGAAACAGAGAGAGAGGGTTGTTTCATATTTATATGATAGCTCAGTGGTTAGAGCGTCGGGCTCACAATCATGAGGTAGTAGGTTCGATTCCTGGTCCGGGCTGCGTGTTGTGTTTTTGAGCAAGACACTTTATTCCACGTTGTTCCAGTTCACTCACCTGTAGAAATGAATTGCGACATTACAGGTGCCAAGCTGTATCGTGGAATTGCTGGCCTTGTGCCAAAATTTGAAATCAGTATAGTTTATATGAATTATGGATTCTAAGAAAGGAAAGAGTGACAAAACAATACTTATTTATCTTTTGAAGAAAACTGGCAAAATGGCTTTTTGCTAGATTCACTCTGAAGCCTCCCTCTCTCTCTCTCTCTCTCTCTCTATCTATCTATCTATCTATCTATCTATCTATTTATCTATCTATCTCTCTATCTATCTATCTATTTATCTATCTATCTATCTCTCAAACACACCCACCCACACAGTTCATCCTCACCCACCCCTAGACATACTATATCGAGTTCTAGAACTCATCGGGCCGGATCAGTTATCCAGTTTCCAAGGCAATTATGTAACCGATACCACTGCATGACCCCTAAACAAGGCACCAGTCTGTCACAGGGTCGCTCGTCTACAGATGAGTGGCCTGGAGTAACGTGAAATGAAGAGTTTTGCTCAAGAACACAATGCACCGCATGGTCTACGAAACGAAGCCACGATCTTGCGATTGTGAGCGCAAAACCCTAACCACTAACCTACCTAAAAAATATTTTTAAATCTTCACTGCATGCTTTGTCATACATGACATGCAGTGAATCGATTTTTACATCATTAAACATGTGCTGATTCCTTCATTAAAACATGTAACGTTTAAGATAAAATGTTTAAAGCAAGCTGCTTCTATAGCTTTGTTTGAGCGTAATTTCATTTTTTGTTTTTATTCGCTTTGGCTCACAAGATATAAAAACATTTCCAAATCGACACTCACCCCCAAAAAAGTGTACCGACTTCAAAAATGTATTTTACCTAATTCTTCTTCCATCTTAAAATTGCTTCCCCACTTAAGTTCCCCCCATCCGCCACTAAGTACTAACCTACCTTCATAAGTTCGAAATTATCATCTGTATTGGGCTACGGACGACGCTCTTGCTTCTCAGAACAAAATCATTTAAGCAAATAGTTATTCAATATTTCAATGTGTTTATATATGAGCAACAGAGAATGTGATGGATGATTAAATACAAAGAGAACTATATAAACTATTCCACGTTACAAGTAGATTAAAAATTGGAAATATAGTGATTGTGGTTTCGGGTTTCAAGTCTAAGTATTCATCAGACAAATTAAGTCAAACTATTGTATCTTTTTCTCTAATTCTGTAATGTGTAACCAACCATTTACTGTACGTGTGTATATCTTTTTAATAAACATGTGAGAATAGCATTTGTATTTTGAAATTGTATTTATATTTGTAATTCAGTATGAATATATATATATATAAATTTATATAAACCAGCTTAGAGAAGAAGAAACGAAACGAAACCAAACGAATCGAATCGAATCGACGCGAAGGCGCTCAGTCATACAATAGTGTAATAAATAAAATATATGCATACACACAAACATATATGTACGTACCTACATCTACATGTATATATACATGCATATATAAATATATATACGTGTGTAGAGGACACCACAAATAGACGTAGAACTCAACGAGAAACGAAAACGTAAAAACAGCATGGAACGGACCATTCCTTTAACAACGAAAAAACAGAGTACAAGACAACTACACAAGGAAAAATCCCCTTCATCAGCCGTCCCTAGTTCAACTCCAGCGTGTTTCGAAGGTGAGGACAGAACACGTCTCGCCGAACTAATCCTTCCTGCGAAAGAATTAAATAAAATTCCTAAATCTATATAAATAAGGATAAGATCGTTAATTCAAAAATAAAATAACGATTTTATCAAGTGGTCAGCATGGAAGAAATAACCTTCAAAGGTAATAATTATAAAAATTTTCAGCATGGTGGTATCTCGTAGATACCCTAATTATAATTATATATATATATATATATATATATATATATATATATATATATATATATATATATATTATATATATATATATATTATATATATATATATATATATATACAACAATTAAGAATGGACAGTTCAAAACATTACTACACTCGTTTCAATAGCCTGATTATTTATTTAACAATTGATAGTGCATTACATGACACCACGTAACTCTTCTACCACAGATGTGCTGTGTGCTAAGAATCTTACTCCCCAGTCACATGGTTCCGGGTTCGGTCCTACTGCGTGGCACCTTAGGCAAGTGTCATCTATTATAGCCTCAGACGAACCAAAGCCCTGTGAGTGGAATTGGTAGACGCAAACTGAGAGAAGCCCGTCGTATATATGTGTGGTGTGTGTGTGTGTTTGTGTGTACGTATTATGTATGTGTACATGCATGTAAGTATATACACATACTCACACACACATATGCATATATAAGCATATATCTGTGTGTGTGTATTTGTGTCTGTATTCGCCCCCACTTCACCGCTTGACAACTGGTGTTGTTGCGTTTACGTCCCAGTAACATAGCGCTGCTCCAGTATGGTCGCAGTCAAACGACTGAAACAAGCAAAAAAATAAAATAATATTGCGTAACCATGCTATTTCATCAGGTGAGATTCAGACTTCAATTCGGCGAAACACAATCAATCTATAGATTGTATGGATGTTTTGAGCTTCCATTCTTATTTGTTTATCAAATGATACACTGTGTAATATGTGCCAGTTATACCATTGATACTTACAGAGATTTACAGGATGCCTGGGATCCTTACACAAGTGTTTAAATTTGTATAGACAGCTATACTGACCCGTTAAACCAGGGTTTCTCAACCATTTTTTACCTATGGACCCCTTTTGATTACTATTTTATTCTGGTATAACCCTATTGCCATTCAATATTTAAAACTTCTTTCAAAATTCCTATTTTGTTGTTCACACATTAACTTCTTTAGGTTGAACTATGTAAAATGTTAAAGAAAAAAAACCTATCTGTTTCTTGCAATACATATTAATACATATACCTAAAACAAAATTTTTCAGGGGCCCTTAAAATACTATTGTGGATCCCCAGTTTATTATTTTGTTGTGTTGACCCCCAAAAATCTTATACGGACCCTCAGGCGCCATGTGGACACTAGTTGAGAACCACTGAGTTAAATTATTTGGAATACTGGCATATTCTTTTGGAGTAACCTCTTAGCTTAATATAACTTGAAGATGCTTCTCAATTAATTTACCAAGATCTTGGTCCTCATTGCATTGTTATCTCTATATATATAAAGCTGAATTGTCTGTGTATGGCAGGTTTGGTAGCCTTCAACTAACACTATCTCCTCCGAGACCCTGCGGCGCAAGTTGGCCAAAATTGATAGAAGAAGGTTTGCTCTTCCTTCCGTAGAAGATAAAATTCAAATCCGACCATGTTAACACCAAAAATTATTTGCATCAAAAAGGTGCTTTTTTTTCTATGAAAATCCTTATTTTTTTACGATTTTTTCACCGCTGTGTCACCATTTTTCGGTGTATTTCAACCAGAAAAATGTTCCCTTAAACAGAATAACAAGCTACATAATGCAAACTGTTTACTTTTCAAAAATTCCAATTCTAAAGGGTCGAAACAAACCCGAGCAACGCCGGGCGATACTGCTAGTTATATATATATGTCTGTGTACTGGTGTGCGAATGTATGTATGTGCATGCGAGTGAGTTTATGTAAGTGTGTATTATATTCTTCTACATGCATACGCGCACACATATGTGTGTAATGTTTAGTGTTTTAGTACATAGCTGCGAATGTATTTTAATGTAAATGTACATATTAACGTGATCGATAATAATAAAGGAAAAGTCAGAATCCCCCAAAACATGACCAGAAAATAAAGTTACATTAGGCGTGGCTGTGCGGTAAGAAGCTTACTTTCCAACCACATGGTTCCAGGTTCAGTCCTACTGTGTAGTACCTTGGGTAAGAGTCTTCTACTATAGTAATGGACAGACCAAAGCCTTGTGAGTGGATTTGGTAGACGGAAACTAAAAGAAGCCTGTCGTGTGTGCATGTGTGTGTGTGTGTGTGTGTGTGTGTGTGAATAATTAAGGGTACTAGCAAGCAATACCGGCATGCTAACATAGTAGTCAAAATGACCAAGTCACAAGTTTTCACTTAAATACAAAGGTGAAAGCGGGCAAATGAACAAAAACCCTAAGACCCCCGTATCAATGATGAAAATAATCGGGAACTGAAAAAGTCAGACATACCCGTATCACCGTGATTTCGAACTTTGAGAAATACCCTTAGTTCAACCTCAGCGAGGCATACTGTTCCCCCGGGTCGTAGAATTTGTTCATCTCAACCAATGTGTGCGATGACCGTTTTTAATGCCGCAGCAAATTTAAAAAGGTGATCGAAGTGAATAAAAATTATATAAATACGAGCAAAACGCCCCTCATCCAATGGACGGTGCTGAATCATATCTGCTGAATAAAAAGCAATCAGTGTTTTCTTTTCATTAAAAAATAATTAAGCATGCCTTTATTTCAATAAAATTTTTGGTTTTGTTAAACGAAGTTAAGGCAAAAAAAACTTCTTGAGAAACCAAATAGTCTTTCCTTCCTTCATGCCAAGTTTGAAGAAAATATCTCTTTTGTATCTTACTTTTTTGGTCTCTTAAATATACTACATTTTGTGGCATTATTTCAAGCCAGCCGGCTTTTTTTGCGCAAACTGCACGTGCATTTTTCTCGCGTACGCGTAGTATCGATCGCAACAGTTGATGTACTTGCGCGTACAAATGCACGTTCCCACGGCTTTATCGATCGTATTCTCACCTGGAATCGATTTTTGTAATTTTTTTCAAGACTTATACACGCCCTGATACCCGTCGGTATCTACATATCAAATTTGAGCGCAATCGGATGGAGGATACCCGAGATCCTAGAAGACACACACACAGACAGACAGAACGGATTTTATATAATAGATATATGAGGATATTATGGTTTATAATAATATCAGTGGAGAGAGAGAGAGAGATCCAATAGAGGTAGAACCAACAAAAGAAGTACGCGAGAGTAGAGAACTTCATCATCTTTACAGAGTTACAACTCTACATCGTAAGCGATGCATTCGCGCCATTGTTAAACCCAACTTTCGAAACTTGCTTGAAAAAGTTCAGGTGTGTACTGCTGTACCAATTCTTCATGACTACGTTCACCTTGCCCGAGTCGTCAACTGACTGCCCCCAGCCCCCGAAGACTGTTCTTCATGGGGCTGAATAGGTCGATGACGGAAATCTCCAGATACCTACTGTTCTGTGGATGAGGTGCCACTGACCACCCAATTGCCATATTTGTCCCCAAAGATGCGTGTTCCCAAAGGGTATGTGGGTCGTTTTCAGATTCTTATTCTTCTTAATGGCTTCTAGAATTTACCATTATGTTCACGACACAGCCACATTCCAGAAAATCAAGGCAAATGATTTTCATCCGAACAAACAGTCACCGTGTCTCACTGTACTGAGTCCTGACTTCTGAAATCCTTAGAGAAGAGCTGTGATAACATTCCATAGGCTGGGGCTTTGTTTCCTAATCATAAAGATACGCTTACCCACTGTCAACATATCGAAAAACCGTGCTATTACGAGATATTGTTTGTCCCACGTCGGTTTCCCGTCCACCGGGTGCGTATTGCTTTTTTTTTTTTTTTTGTATTTTTCTTCCGGCCCTCTAGCAGCCCTCCTTACGAAGCGAACCTGGCCGAAAAACCGGTTCAGTGGCCGGTTATGCAACAGATTGTACTTCGCTCCATGTTACCAGTAGGACTTGTGAGCAACCTGTCACCTCATACACACACACACACACACACACGGACACGGACACACACATGGACACGGACACACACACATACATACATACATACATACATACATACATATGCTTGCATTTATGTAAATGCGTTAGTGTGTGTGTGTGTGTGTGTGTGTGTGTGTGTGTGTGTGCGTGCGTGTGTGTGTGTGTGTAAGATTTCTTTGTATTTTTATCTTGTTTTGTAGACATCCTTATATTTTTATTGACACAACATTTATATATTTTGTTTTAATTTGTTGGTTCAGGAATGCGGTAACAGACACGACATGCCTGATGTCTGCCAATTGCCTGCTATTTTGGCCACAGCTAATACGTATTTTGGTTAATAATAATAATAATAATAATAATAATAATAATAATAATAATAATAATAATAATAATAATAATAATAATAATAATAAAGACAATAAAGAAAGAGAACTTTAGAAACAGAAAAACTTTTCTCTAAATAAAACTGGAAAACAATTACAAAACAGAATCTAATTTCAACACAAAGGAATTTGTTTTTAGATAAGGACAAAACCATCGAAGTCGGTGGTGGTGCGGGTGGTGCGGGTGGGGAATAAACTCTAATACAGGAAATAAGAGAGGAGAACTCTTCCGATGTGAGCATCCTAGCAAGACAGGAATGAGAGGAAGCGAACTAGTAACAAAGCGAACAATGAACCGAAAACACTGAACTAAAATCAGAAACGGAAGGGCTGATTTTAGCTGGACATGATCAATACATAACAGTACAAATATTTGTTTAAATAGAATAATATGATAAAACAGGCAGTTAATATCAACTGCAGACTATGGCATGGCATCAACATAAAGAAACAATCGACAGTTTCAATTTCCGACGGCCCAATTCCTTTCAAATGCAGACTGTATCTATAGATTTTATTGGGAAGGTAGCTATATTCAATGCGTAATGAACAGACTGTTAAGCATGAAAACTAGAAAAAAAAGCAAGAAGCGCCAAGTCCGTTACGTGACAACGATACGATAATGATACTGCGGAACATGCCTTCACACTCTCACGAAGAACTCAAAGTGACCAACCCAGCTATCTTAATCAAACAAAAATAATGATCTATTCACTTAGATAAACATCTCAATCCTGTCTCCGGATCAATACCAAGGGGTTATCAAAATACAAGGGCCTGAAATGGAAATAAATAAAAATACAGGGATGAGATTAAATTGAACCAATGAAAATTTATGAACTGAGTATGGTAAAAAGAAAAAATGGACATCTCCAAATACATAAATATAATCAAAATTTTATATACGATGCGAAATACAACACAAATAATCATCCTTTATGCGCCATGATATTTTCAATTCAAAAACAAACACCACACAGTATCTATTGTATACATTCAGTGCAGCCTTAAACAAGCAAAAACTAACCACCATTTTGTGCAAAGCATTTGATCGTCTGCCAACAGATTGTGCAACAGATTGTGCAAGAGCGCTCATTTACCCTTTAACATTTAAACCACCCATATCAGGTCCAAATATTCTACCAGTTTTATATTAATTCCGGTCAGATCTGACCCCTTCATACTTACGCTACAATGTCATTAGAAAAATAAATAGTCACATCATTGAAATCTCGAAGCTACGAGATTATGCATGATTAATGCCAAAAGAATTTGAATAAATAAGCGTTGCATTTGACAGAGTAATCTGAATGCTAAAGGGTTTAAGGAAATGCTTCCTGGTCAGACTTTCTCATGCAAAAACAATAATGTGTCTCTCAAAGAAATTGAGAAATTTTCTAAATATAAAGATCTGAAGGTAGAGATAACCAAAATGGAAACAATTCCGATAATGATAAATAGATGGCTTTCAAATGATTATAAAACATGAAAACACATGTCCCCACACACACATACAGACATACACACACACTTTCTCTATCTGCACAACACAGAAAGTAACAGTACTAGGCACCGAACACACACATTTCAGTGCCATAGGAAAAAGAAAACAAAAACAAATACACCCAAAGTAAAAATTTAAAAAAACATTGAACATTCTGCATGGAGTAAAAGATATCAACATTAACTATACACATTAATAAATAAATATCAATAACGAATAAGGCAGCGAGCTGGCAGAATCGTTAGAACACCGGGCGAAATACATAGCGGTTTTTGGTCTGCCGTTACGTTCTGAGTTCAAATTCCGCCGAGGTCAACTTTGCCTTTCATCCTCTCGGGGTCGATAAATTCAGGACCAGTTACGCACTGGGGTCGATGTAATCGACTTAATCCCTCTGTGTTTAGCCCCTTGTGAGTAGTAAAGAAATAGGTATTTCGTCTGCCGTTACGTTCTGAGTTCAAATTCCGCCGAGGTCGACTTTGCCTTTCATCCTCTCGGGGTCGATAAATCAAGTGCCAGTTACGCACTGGGGTCGATCTAATCGACTTAATTCCTTTGTCTGTCCTTGTTTGTTCCCTCTATGTTTAGCCCCTTGTGGGCAATAAAGAAATAAGAATCGTTAGCACGCCGGGCAAAATGGTTTGCGACATGTCGTCCGTCTTTACGTTCTGGGTTCAAATTACACCGAGGTTGAATTTGCCTTTCATCCGTTTCGGGGTCGATAAAATAAGTACCAGCCAAGCACTGGGGTCGATGTAATTGACTTGTACCCTCCCTAGAAATCGTTGGTCTTGTGCTAAAATTTGAAAACAATAAGAAAAAAGATCAACAAAGTCACAAAAATGGATCCTCAAATAAGGAAGCGCCAAACAGGGGATGATTCGGGACAACTTCCAATTACTCTGACGTAGTGCTTGCTGCCCACCTCTAATAGTGTTGCTAGAGTATATCCATTTCGTTTCACCAATTTTGACATTCTCAATTACCTTTCATAAAATTTACGGAAGGCCGCAACTGCCCTTCTTAGGTAGAGTTTGGAAAAGTTGATGAAAGCTTGGTCTCAGAGTTCTATCTCAAAGCATTTAACCGCATCATCAGTCAATTTTATTGTGCTTGACACAGGTCTGCAGGCTCGTCAAAGGGATGATCTAAGGAAAGGCGTGTCGCATAGAAGACAACTACGCTTGTTCACTGACCAAGAATTCCTTATTTCTTTATTGCCCACAAGGGGCTACACACAGAGGGGACAAACAAGGACAGACAAACGGATTAAGTCGATTATATCGACCCCAGTGCGTAACTGGTACTTAATTTATCGACCCCGAAAGGATGAAAGGCAAAGTCGACCTCGGCGGAATTTGAATTCAGAACGTAACGGCAGACGAAATACCGCTAAGCATTTCGCCCGGCGTGCTAACGTTTCTGCCAGCTCACTGACCAAGAATTTCTGCAAAGGTTGTGGCCTCTCAGCATCAGCTTCTGTGTCATCAACAACGTCGTCAAGAAAGCCCCAAGGAATGATTACTGAAAACATATTGGTCCCTCTGATCAGTGGAACCTGTCCGTTCTACAAGAAACGAAAGATCACATCTTACAATATTTCCTGGAACAAACAGATGCATGATACTCGACTCGATCTTACGACAATGCCATTTACAGCAAACGGCATCCTGCTACCAATATCTTGCAAGTGGAATTTCATAGACACAGACTGAGCAAGAATTTATCGCTTGTATGTGCGTGCATATGAATGTGTGTGTGTGTGTGTGTGTGTGTGTGTGTGTTGTGTGTGTGCGTGTGTGTGTGTGTGTGTGTGTATGTGTGTGCGTGTATGTGTGTGTGTGTATGTGTGTGTGTGCGTGTGCGTGTGTATGCGTGTGTGCGTGTATGTGTGTATGTGTGTGTGTATGTGTGTGTGTGTATGTGTGTATGTGTGTGTGTGTGCGTGTGTGCGTGTGTGTGTGTGTGCGTGTGTGCGTGTGTGTGTGTGTGTGCGCGTGTGTGTGTGTGTGTGTGTGTGTCATCGTGTGTGTGTGTGTCAGCGTGTGTGTGTGTGTGTCAGCGTGCGTGTGTTTCTGTGCACGTTTGTGTGTTTGTTTCTGCGTGTATATCTTCCACCGATTTATATTCGCATAAGATCTTTTAAAAAATCGATGCTTTACCGAACGTAATCGTCTCTCATAAACTTTAGAGGTTTCCTCGTTACTGCTTTCACCGTAAATGTAATGAACCAATGATTGATCTCTTAAAAACATGCAATCAACAGCGCGAGTGTTCACGAAATGTGATATAAAATGTAAAATAAATTACAAAATAAATACACTGTGGTAGTTAAGGTAATCGAAATAGAGACCCGTCTATCACCGATGAACAGATGAAGAGCTGACCTGCACCGGTTGGAGTGGAGGTTGTTGTGGTTACATCTAAGGTGGCGAGCTGGCAGAAACGTTAGCACGCCGGGTGAAATGCATAGCCGTATTTCGTCTGCCGTTACGTTCTGGGTTCAAATTCCGCCGAGGTCGACTTTGCCTTTCATTCTTTCGGGGTCGATAAATTAAGTACCAGTTAAGCACTGGGGTCGATGTAATCGACTTAATCCGTTTGTCGGTCCTTGTTTGTCCCCTCTGTGTTTAGCCCCTTGTGGGTAGTAAAGAAATATATATCTACCGGGGAATAAATATAACTGCCTTAGGTAAAGTAATACAGCTCAAATCATACTATGACAAATCACATCAGAAAGAGGGGCCACGAAAGATCGGAGTGTAAAGGCAACACAGCTCATTTTACAACCGAACATAGATGAACAGTGAGCAATAAGCAAGATGGGCTACAGCAAATATTCTGCTCAATACCACAGATTTGCTTGTCCGTTGTTTGACCTTAACCAGTTGAGCATGTCCTTTGGTGGCTGATGATATGTGCATCTCTGATCATGAGCAGAAGTAGTGGGAGAGCATCATAGCCATGTGTTGAAAGGAATTCTTGGAGGTTTGGATAATTCACCTTCGGAAACATGGGCGTTTTGTTCAACATCCTTAAAAAATCCTTATTCAGGGACCTTTTGAGCGGGATGGGTTACTCGACCAGAAGAAAATTCTAACTGGGCCCCACCTGCAAGGTCATGCGCTGTTTATCTTGATATTAGATCACCATGTTGCGCACATATGGTTGTGATGCATGTGCTTGGTGTACCCTTATCAGACGGGTAGTCATGATGGGTATACTGGGCTTCGTATATTTTACCCCAGTGTCAGTTTGATGGCATGCACTGCTCTCTCACTCAATAATAATAATAATAATAATAATAATAATAATAATAATATAATAATAATAATAACCCTTTTTACTGTAGGCACAAGGGGCCTGAAATTTGTGGGGTGGGGCTAGTCGAATAACTGGTACTTATTTCATCGACCTCCTAAAGGATGATCTCGGCAAAGTCGATCTCGGCGGAATTTGAACTCAGAACGTAAAGACGGACGAAATACTGGCTAAGCAGTTTGCCCAGCGTGCTAATGGTTCTGCTAACATTAATCTGTGTGGGTTATAATTAGAACAGCAAGCGTAAAAGACTAGAAAATGTCAAACAGATCGTGTTTTTACTTTTTGGAAACAAAAGATTTTTTACAGATTATAAATTGCAGGGGAAAACTAAAGCTAAAAATGAATGATACCCAAACCGGTGAATCAAAAACGACATACCACAAAAAGAAATGTTTCCTAGAAAACTTAAAATTCAAGTCAAACAGACGAAGTTAAAATCACAAAAGAAATATCATCAATCCAACGGGTAAAAAATTCGGGAGAGAACTCTGTTTAAATTTGCAAAGGAACCTCGACTGAGACGAAAAACAAAACCAAGTACAGCAACAGAAAATGCCTGATTCGAGAATATCTTAAAACAAGAAAGTGAGGACTTTTTATTGAGAAACAGACTCAAAGGTTCGAAAACTAGTAAGGGTAAGTTTAGGAGAAAAACTAAGTTAAAATAGAGAAAACTATGCAATACAGTTAAAGGACAACCGTGAAGTTTTGAGATGGATATATATTCTGTAAGTAATATTACAGCCAAGCTCTTAGGCAATGAGCTGACAGAATTGTTAGCCGGACAAAATGTTTGGCAACATTTTGTTCGTATTTATATTATATTCTGAGTTCAAATTCCGCTGATGTTGACTTTGCCTTTCATCCTTTCGGGGGTCACTAAAGTACCAGTTGTGTACTGCAGTCGATCTAATCGACTGGCCCCCACCTTCCCCAAAAGTTTCGAGCCTTGTACCGAGAGTAGAAAAGAATCGTTAGCATGCCGGACAAAATGTTTGGCAACATTTCGTTCGTATTTATATTATATTCTGAGTTCAAATTCCGTCGATGTCGCCTTCGCCTTTCGTCCTTTCTTTTAGTTTCCGTCTACCAACTCCACTCGCAAGGCTTTGGTTGACCTGAGACTATAGTAGAAGACACCAGCCCAAGGTACCATGCAGTAGGACTGAGCCTGTGGTTGGGAAACAGACTCCTTACCACAGAGCCATTCCTGCGCGTATACACGCTTGTGTGTGTGCGCGCGCGTGTTTGTGTTAAATATATATAAAACAAATGAAAACAAAACCCGAACTATTATATTCTTCCACCATTCAGTCATATCGTCGAGATTACTATTTCACAATGTGTTGTAGAAAGTCATCCGGTACCACATCTTCAGAAGAGAAAAGTTTTTCATCCTTCCTATTTCCTTTTCTGAATGTGTGATACCGAATGACTTCACACAATACATTGTATAATAAATTGCCTTCTCAACGGTATTACTTACTGTAACCTACGTATTGAAGTAATTAAATTGGTCGGCTTTGTTATTTAATCAATGTATTTTACTCTGTAATCATTTCAACGGGTACATCTTTGACAATGTGTATATAAACGCTAATATATTATTGAGGGTGTATTATTTGAGTGTAATGTGATACAATGAGCTCCAGACATATGACTGTGTGTCGTGCCTTGTAAATGCACAATAATAATATATAGATATGTATATTGGTTAGTTATAGGATTTATTAGAATGCTGTAGCATCGGCACGTAGGATGCCATAACACTGAATTCACAGTGGGGTAAAAGCAACCATGAGGTGTGTGTGTTGGTACTGTACTGTATCTATGTATGTATGTATGTATGTATGTATATAGTTTATATATATATATATATATATGTTATGATAGATCGTTAGCTCCTACACGCATTTTTTTCTCTCCTTGTTTTTTTCTGTGTATCTTTCTGTCGAAGAGCGTAGGCTCGAAACGTAAAAGACTTTTTCTATTCCTGAGTGCTATACTAATACATTTGTTTGTTTGTACTCCACCTGCCTTCGTCTTTTGTTTATTTTCTTAAACTTT